>NC_089748.1:3970235-3987735 GCF_040412425.1 Macrobrachium rosenbergii | reverse complement strand
TATAGCAGTATACCTCTGTTGCAGGCTGTCAAGAAATACCCATGTGATACTTGCCATGCTATGTGGTCAGCCACCGACGAAGAGAGAATTCAACTGGCAGAGAGAGAAGTACACATTCTTCAGGTACAAGAATTACACCATTGATAGAGACCTACTGTTTCCACCAAACAGCAAACTGCTTATCTTCACAGAGTCGATGGAGTGTGTATTCAGAGAAATGTATCCCAATGTTGTCTCTGGTGCCAATGTTTTGCAAAAGCTAACGGCAGCAGTTTCCGATGTCAACTGTGATCTTTTGTGTACACCTTCATGTTCTCAAAGTGTACAGTTTATGAAACAATTGTATGTTACAATTAGATTAAAATATCAATTGAAAATCAAGAATAAAGCATACAATCAAAGAAATTACGTAAAAACAGAAAACTGTTGAAAATTTCCCATAAATGAAATCATATTAATCCAGTGAGTATTTTGTTAACAGGTCTTCACACTGACAGATAAGTATAGCCCTTTCTAGCTCGATTAAGCTTGGTGTGTGTTAATGCCTTTGGTGGTGGACTGGTGGTTATTTTAATGCTAAACAATGTGTGCTATGTGTATGTGTTGATGCCTTTGGTGGTGGTACATGATTAATAATTAAATACTTCCTATTTCCAATAGGTTGTGCAGAGGCATAGCATTTTGTGCATATTTTGCTAAGGCATGGCATTTGCGAAGGCTCGACATTTTGCTAGCATGTTCTTCTCCTAGGGCCTATTATATCTGCCATCGCGTAATGACATTGAAGTACAATAATTACTTTTCCAGATGCAGTCCTTTCACAGGTAATTTCACATAGCCTAAATGTTTGAAAATATGCATTATTTTATTTTACAGAACTTTGAATAAAATTGTTTAAACATTTTTCCAGGGGTTATTTTTATTTTATTTTATAGAACTTTGAATAAAACTGTTTAAACATTTATGGGTTATTTTTGTTTATAGATATACCACATACATGTCTGTAAGAATGTCTGAGAAGAATAAAATTTTTATCACACTAAGGAATTACCTAAATAGGTATTATTTGGAGCAAAGTCTGTTCTGCTGATCTAGTCACATTTGGCTGTGATGTATCTGAGTGGTCCTCTTACTGTTACATACTTATATAGACCTATTTGTACCCTTATTTTCTGATATACGTACAGAAAATGAACAATCATAACAGCTGTCAAATAAATAAACATTGGCAGTTTGTTGTGTTCCAGCATAAAGACAAACTGTTGGCCCTACAGTAGGTTGCAGTCCACTCAGAGCATGTTTGTTTAAAAAAAGTTGCTGTCACTGCAGCTCCAGTTACACACAATCAAAATGGCGGCCAAATTACGCTGCACAAAGGAAGTCGGCCTCTCTATGGTTCTCTCTGTTTGAAGGTTGGGTTTCTCGCGTCTTGGATGGAGGGTGGAGAGGGAAACCTAAAAATTATATAATGTGAAGTATTGCTGAAACGATAAAAGTACAAAAGCTGATAACAGAGAGGAGCGAAAATGCTTGCAAATGAAAGAAAATGAGCCTTGTGTATAGGAAGCACTTGGATATTCTTGCTTAGGAGGATTTTTTGCGGGATTGTTAAGCCATGGTGTGTGGATATTTTTTTTTTCTTTTTTTACCCTTTTCTTCTTCACATGGGGCTAATCAGTGATTCAGCAATAAGAGGAACCTAGCACTGACTGGTGTCTTGTTTTTCTCCATGGTCGCGTACTCGGGGAGACGGTTAACTGGTGAATAATTATCACTCGACTACGACGTACGACACAGGTTTTAGTGACTGTTATTATTATGATAATGATGATGAGGATGATGATGATGATGATGATGATTATTATTATTAAGATACATGTTATACAGTTGTATATAGCATACGGGTGGTTTGCAGCTGGCGGGTCGGCTAGTGGACTAAATTTCTATTGGTCGCGGGTTCAACAGCATGAACCCCTGACCAATCAAAATTCAGTCCCGTAGCTGACCCGATAATGGTAAACCAACCGCATGCTAGATATTATTATTATTATTATTATTATTATTATTATTATTATTATTATTCTCCTGTCTGATTCCGTTGAAACTTAGCAGGCAGTTAAATTTGGGGAAGTATTTAAATTTCAGGAATATTTTTATCTTGATCTATTTTTCAATGAAACAAGTAAATTCTAATGTGGAAATGTTAGAAATTATGAAAGTTTGAGGTAACCTACCCTCAGAATTCGTCATAATATGTCAAAATTATTGTTAAAGTTATTTTGAGCATAACTTAATTCACAAGGTCACAAGAACAATTTAAGAACCCAAATTTTAGAATTTATTCTTTAGACCTAAGACATCACGTATACTAAAGTTCTGAGGGGGCCTGGAGCTTTCTTAGGGTAGGGTATTTCACTCTCTTCAGTTTTCCTGTTATTGGCACTTCAGCAGACTAAATATTTATTATAATTTGTAACTTGAAAATACATCAGATATAGTTATAAACTGCAGTGATATCTACAGTACATTCAAGTGCTATTGCATTCCTTCATGTCGGTGTCTACTGGTAGTATGAGTATCTGTTGCTACAAAGGTAAGGTTGAAACCTGTTTATCATTAGGGCCAGGAGTTAACGTGAATAATTACCATCTTCATGCTTTGCTGCCTTATTTCTCGGACAACAACCATAACACTAGAAAAGATTAAAGATAAGAAAGTCCCAATACACTACTTCCTGGAAAACTAAACATGGGTGGCTTAGGTTCCTTTAAAAGAGCATCCACAGCGGTTCCTTTACGCTAGCTAAGGAAACATCTATACTGCTAGTAAACAAAGTAATGCTAAGAATTTATTAATGTATTGGATTAGAGAATCGACAAACTAAGACACTACTTCTCTGAAGACTCGCGTCTTGAAGAAGGTCAGATTTCGAAAATCTGATTCCGTTTTGAGAAATACAACTATTTTTCGGATTTCATATAAACCCTTGTAATGCCCAAGAAAAAGAAATTACATTCAACACCTACTGCTCTTCTGTGGTACGTTGCACCGATCGAATTATGTTGACAACCAAGAACAGATAGACAGCAAAATATACTTCGGGAGAACTGAGATCAGACAGAAAAACAATCATGCAAACAGAAATTTACATTGTTCTAAAACTGTGTTTCGGTTTATTTAATTGACATGATTATGGAAACACCTACGAGAAAGAGAGAGATCTGGAGACGGGCATAAATGCAGAGAGAGAGGAAAGGACGAGGACTCAGTCTAGGGGTAGTTAAATAACCCAAAGACGGATTAATTTTTGATCAGTTGGCCATGGCGTCATTTGGCTGGTTGATTCAAGTTGCATAGTTATAAGGGTGTCACGTGTGCGTTGAAGGTCAGAATCTCTTGCTTTATTCGGTAGAAACAGAGATAGAGAGAGACAGGGATAGAATTATGTCATTAATGATGTATCTATAGTTGTCTGATGCACTGGAGGGATGGTTATGCAAACACGAGAGAGAGAGAGAGAGAGAGAGAGAGAGAGAGAGAGAGAGAGAGAGAGAGAGAATTACGCACGTGTCTGTTCTACTGAAGACTATGAAGTTGAGAGAGAGAGAGAGAGAGAGAGAGAGAGAGAGAGAGACAGAGAGAGGTTCCTGGTGGACATGACCAAATTAAGTCATTCCTTTGTAGATATCAGAGGAGGATGGGTCTCAGACCTGTCTGGCATATATAAACAAGGTTACCTCGAAGGTCCATCTGCTTTAAGGTAATCTCGTCTGGTTTTAGTGTGTCTGGCGTTCTAACTTAGGCGGCTTTGGACTCCTTTTTTTTTCTTAGTGCTTTCACTTTGTGTGCTGAATCAGAGTTATTTTTATTTGACGATTCATTCACTTCTTTTTCAATTATGTAGCGAATAGTTTTCATTTCCTTAATTCTGTTCTGATGTCGATTCCTTTGTTTGTTAATATTTAGTTCCTTACAACTACCACAATAAAATCGCATGTTGTTTTTCATTCCGTTCATATTTGGCTAAGTAGTGTTAGTTGCGTTTGGTTACTTGGATGAAAAAAATAACAAACAAACGAACGCTGAGACAACATTATCGTGAATTAATCTGACAATTGATTTGTAGACAGTTCACTGGAAAATGTGTATGCAAATGTAAAGCCATCACTTAGTGATCAATATTCATTGTCACCTCCTAACTATCATTCCGTAACCTCCTTGGAAAAGAGAACATTTGCCTTATTGCAATTAATGTTCAACACTAACTCAAGTCGGCGAGAGAGAGAGAGAGAGAGAGAGAGAGAGAGAGAGAGAGAGAGAGAGAGAGAGAGAGAGAAGCAAAGTTTTGTTTTTCAAACTCTAATCATTACGTAACAGCCCTCTGGGAGAAAAGAGCTAAGTATTCCGAACTTGGCATAGCTACCAGAAGGGCTAAGTTAATTCCAAGGCCTCGGTCAAACACACTATGCGTCTATATATAATTATTGTCAAGCGCCTGTGGCCACCACAACAACCTCCGTACGCCAACGTAGCTGGAGGTCCTTCGTCATCAGTATATATATATATATATATATATATATATATATATATATATATATATATATATATATATATATATATATATTATATATATATATATATATATATATATATTATATATTTATATGTGTAAACACACACACATTATATATATATATATATATATATATATATATATATATATATATATATATATATATATATATATATATATATATATATATATAATAAATATTCATAAATATTCAATCATTCGACCTCCCTTCCTTGATTTGAATTTAAATACAAAAAGCTTTCTCTTTGTTAAAGTATGAGGGCATACTAGGTAGGGAAGCAAGTGAGCAGGAGTTGTGCCTAAAGCCCAACTGTCAAAAGGGGTAGGAATTTTAGGTTAGAGGCATATCAGGCAGAATAGGGTTTGCACTGGCGAGTTTTTGTCATTCTACAGACGATAACTGCACCCACTCCCAGTTGGCTTGTGGGAAGAGTTGAGACCAGTGGCGACCCAAGCTTCCCCCGGCTTCAGAGGGCAGATGCAGTGTAGCTCCCGACCAAATAAGAAGTGTTTCGGGTAACCCACTTGACCTTTGTCTCAGTCTTGAATTCGGGAGAAGAATTGCCATCCCAATGGACCAAGGACTTCTGATGCAAGTGATCACTGCATTACCTATTCCAGCGGTAAGTCTGAAGGTTACAATTACTCCCAGTTCTCTTTCCCTTCATCTTAAACTCTCATTTTCATGTTTCAAGTTTCCCTCTCCCAAACTGTCACTGACCAAGAAAATCCTAGCAAAACCATATCCTATTTATGAAGTCAAATATATTAAGTACAATTATTATTGCTTAGTGGAACTACATAAATTATCCTCCATGGTGTTAAAGCAATATTCTTGATCTAAGATTCATCCTTTGCAGTTAATTAATGACAAGTGAGAGCTCTTTTGATATAGGAATGTTATCTGAATGGTCTCTTCCAGAATTGTGCATGTCTTGGAACCTGGCCACCGCCTTGTTTGGAGAAGAATTATCATCCTTGATACCAAGATCCTCAATTCATGCACTTGAAATTTCTTTATAGATGTGTCACAAGAGGCCCCAAGCCATTGCATTATTCACTCCTTGATGTTGAAATATCTTGTGTCCGAAGTGGGATGAAATCGGAGCTGTTGCTAGCTCCCGTAAGAAATCAATTAATAATACTCCTTGTTGGACTAGTTGTTTGGGTAATGTTGTTGATTTAGTTTATGTGTTCAGAATAAATAGCTATATTCAGTAATCTAGTCTCAGCTGGTGACCTAACGTAGTTTTGTTAACTTATCTGTCTTTTTTTTAGGTAACTTTCAGCCTTAACTGATAGGATTACGTGGATCTTAGGTTAACTAAGGCAATATAAAGTCTTTAAATTAGTAATTAAACTCATCAGCTGAATGATCCACGCAACAATATATATACAGTATATATATATATATATATATATATATATATATATATATATATATATATATATATATATATATATATATATATATATATATATATATATATATATATATATATATATATATATATGTGTGTACATATATATATATATATATATGTGTGTGTGTACATACATATATATATATATATATATATATATATATATATATATATATATATATATATATATATATATATATATATATATTACATTTTGGGCCAGTTGGAAGAATGGGGTTGATTAATTTAATTTAATTAACTGCCTTGAAAGCCAACACAGAACACCCAGAATGTAAGTGGTAAATGGAATGGATGAACTGACTTACCTTAATATCATAATTTGGTAAACAGAGCATTGGAGGTCGCCATGGTTGGGGGGAAAATTAACCAGTGAATTAATTTAAATTGAATTTATCTACAGATGAAGCAGTCTGGAAATTAAGATGAAAAGGCTGATGGAGCAGCAAGCAAGCACACAGTGTGCAATAAAATTGGACAATGCATAGGATATGGTTGAATATAACTGGCTGCAGCTCTGCAATAGTAAACATGAAATTGACCGTGGAGGTTGGTACTGGTTAAAGGGTGTTGAGGATAATGTTTTTGGGCATCAAGGGGGAACTGTCCAGTGTCCCAGACTGCTAATCAGAAGATCCTTGTACATGACAAGATGGCAGTTAGACGTCTAGGCTGGGGTTTCGTTTTAAGCAGGGGCACAGATCGTCAGAGGGCTGGATAACAGGTTCTTATTCCTTCTGCTTAGAGCTCGTAGCATTAGAGGAATTCGGCCTCCAGAGTCTTGCAATCCTTGCCAGCGTAAGAAAGCGAAAGGGCATCACTTGACATGGTGGTGGCTGGATACAGAGTGCGGTGGTGTTCAGGTCTCTGGCGCCGCATTTGATTTTGTTTTCTTGGGTTGGGCACAGGACATCGGCAATCTGAAAGCAGTCACACAACCAGAGAGAGGCCGTAGGGAAAATAGGTCTTATAGTTAAGGAATTAGGAGTTATGATAATAGCCTATGTACAGTGCGGATTCATCCCTAAGTCGCTAACAGCTCCCTTACCCCAAAAACATATTCGATGGTGGGGCTTAAGGAGCGGTATTGTTTACCCCAAATCAGGCGATCAGGGGGGTTAGGTCTAACTCATTTCACTATCTCCGTCATGGCGTCTTCTCAGCCGCTGTTAAATTTGAATTTCTATCTAACTGGATAAAAGGGACGAATGGAAATATATATATATATATATATATATATATATATATATATATATATATATATATATATATATATATATATATATATATATATATATATATATATATATATATATATATATATATATATATATATATATATATATATATATATATATATATATATATATATATATATAAACTGGTTATGTTGCCGTTTCTAGAAAAATTCAATTTAAGGAGGACCAGGATAGCTAGAAACCGTGGCAAAATTGCAGACATTATTATTTCTTAGATTATAACAGGGGCACAGCCGAGTTTTCGGGAATACATGACTTTTCCCATCATCAGGGCCACTTATCTATAGACATAAAAAATAAAGAGAAACAGTAAGAAAAATATACTGATTGACTACAGCTAAAAGTATTGAAATAGTTACAACTGACAAAACTTTAAAATACGTAATAATATGAAGTAAAAAAGGAATATAAAAATCGAAGTTAATTGCAAATCAAAACTCACAGTAGAGCAATGACTAAGTAATAAAAGATTACGTACTAAACAGAAATCGTCAAATGAAATCAAAATAATAATGATGGAAGAGGGTGAAATGGTCCGGATAAAAAAAATAAGTAAAAAAGCAAACTTTACAATGAACAATGGTACAGATATGGTTTGGCTGTTGAGTGTTCATGATTGTTGTTTAATATGGAGGAACTCTAAAACGGGAAGCGAGTGGCTGTCTTTTGTTTGTCCGAGTATTTGAAAAACACTGTATTGCATGTGATGGTGGCAAGATATAGTATGAAGTCTAAAGGCACTGTTTTCTTTTCTGTACTACATTATCATTATTATTATTATTTTGAATATTCATGTTTTTTCTCTCAGTATCTGTTTAGTACGTAATCTCTTATTACTTAGTCATTGCTCTTCTCTCAGTTTTGATTTGCAGTTAACTTAGGTTTTTATGTTCCTTTTTTACTTTATATTATTATGTATTTTAAAGTTTTGTCAGTTATAACTATTTTGATACTTTTAGATTTAGTCAACAGTATAGTTTTCTTACTTGTCTCTTTATTTTCTATGTCATTCTATAAATAAGTGACCCTGTGCTTCTGTTATATTCTAAGAAATAATAATGTCTGCAATTTTACCAATCTTCTGGCTATCCTGTTCCTCCTTATATATATATATATATATATATATATATATATATATATATATATATATATATATATATATATATATATATATAATATATATAAAATATATATAATATATATATATATATATATATATATATATATATATATATATATATATATATATATATATATATATATATATATATATATATATATATATATATATATATATATATATATATATATATATATATATATATATATATATATATATATATATATATATATATATATATATATATATATATATATATATATATATATATATATATATATATATATATATATATATATATTGTCAAGATATATTCCTCCCTCATGTAAATGCCCGTGCATCATTAATTTTGAACTGCAGTCTGCTATTCATTTGACTGTCGGGCCGGGAAAATTGGCGGGCGACGGGCGGAAACAAGCATAGTTTGAACTAGATCAGAGCTGTTAGCACCAGTGTATAGCAGTGTAGGAAGCGCCGTCCATCACCTGATTCTGGGAAACAATAGGCCTCCCGCTTTCAACCCCCTTTTCACCCCCATCACATGATGTGGGAGTATTTAGGTATGGGGAAGGTTAATAGGCATAGTGGGACTAGCCGCCAGGTAGGAGCTTAACCTCTAAGTAATTAATATTTAAGGATGCTTTTCCTCTGCCCTCTTTGCTGGTTGTCTTGACGTGTTTGCAGGGATGTCAGACCAAGATGAGGCCCCTACAAGATGCCGCTGGCTTTGGAAGAGCAGATGTACTGGGCGGAAGCTATCGCCCATCTTCTCCACTTAAGCTGGTTGAAACTACCATCGACGAATGGCCGAGTCAATTGTTTGGTGCCGCAATTATCAGACAAGGTTCGTACATCGCAAATAATCAGTAAAGCAGCCCTTTCCCTTCCACTTAAAAACCCCTTAAATTTCCCATTCCTTTAAACTTTAACTCCTTCCTCCACAAAGTAATTTTTCCTTGTTAAGAGTCCTGCTCGGCTCCCGCATCTCGCCCATAATGTGCCTTGAATTTCAGTAAAGATCCTGTGATAATCATCCAGTTGTCCCTTCTCCAGTGCAACTGAAGGGCAAATTAGGCTAAGTAATACAAGTGTTCTAAATTTTCTCTTTGTGTGATTGCGAGCACGTGTTCTTGTGTTAAAAGCCCAATCAATTAAGATTCCTATACTGTGCTTACGTGATTTCCTTATAATTATCTGCTGGGCTACATAGTGGTTAATATTTAACATGTGCAATGTGTAACATTTTATAGGGGGATTCCATTTCCTTCAGTGTGTGCCGCCGTTTCTAATCCAGAACCTCTCTTGCAGGAGAGACCTGCTGTTCAATTGCGCCATGTGTCCGATAATTCTGACTGCCTTCCAAATCCTGAAACTATTCCTGGTCGCAGTCCGATTCCTGCGGTCCGTTGTGGCCCCGCCAAATTTTATATGAATTATTTTTCCCCATCCTGGAGTTCAATCCCTCGCAGCAATTAACGAAGAACCCTTCATTGTAATTTTGGCCTAACCCAGGTTATTATTATTATAACAGGAATAATTGTATTGTACATTGGCCCCTTATTAATTAGCTTGCTTGTTGCCAATCACTGCAGTATTGCTCTCTGTATGTATTTAATGAGCCTGCCCAGTGTGTACCATTTTGCGTTGTTTGTCTCCTTGTTTAATTGATAAATCTCTATAAATAAACCCATTTAAATTGTAAAAGAATTCTAATTCCAAATGGCGACCTTACTCATTCAATTGGAAAACCAGGGAAAATCTAAGGTAAGTTTCAAATAGGTTTTCCTTTGTTCATAATCTGTTCAGTCATAAGTTTTAAATTTGTTCAATTCTCTCCCCAACCAAGGTGACTAGTTTATGACAATATATATATATACATATATATATATATATATATATATATATATATATATATATATATATATATATATATATATATATATATATAAAAATTTCATAATAAGAGCTTGTTCCAAACGTTTATCATGTCATTGCATAAGTTTTCCCGCTCACGACGGGAAAAAACAGTACAGCAGACTCGGTAATGATTTATACCTCTCTTGATGGCAGGTCCACTGGAGTTTGAATGGGTCCATGTCAAGGGTTCAAGCGTCCCAGTGGTACCTGTTCATTTATCACTTATATAAATTCCCCTTCGGTGATAATTCTCCATGGAGATACAATTTGATATTAAACGACATTTGTAGCTTCATGATTGTATATAAATCACGGTGTGATAAAAATTTCATATATACATACATATATATATATATATAAATAAATAGATATATATATACATATATATATATATATATATATATATATATATATATATATATATATATATATATATATATATATATATATATATATATATATATATATATATATATATATATATATATATATATATATAAATAAATATATATATATATATATATATATATATATATATATATATATATATATATATATATATATATATATATATATATATATATATATATATATATATATATATATATATATATATATATATATATATATATATATATATATATATATATATATATATATATATATATATATATATATATATATATATATATATATATATATATATATATATATATATATATATATATATATATATATATATATATATATATATATATATATATATATATATATATATATATATATATATATATATACAGGCGGTCCCGGTTTCTGACGGGGTTCCGTTCTTAACTTGCCGTGTCAGTAACTCGAAAATCGTCATCGTCGAAAATCGTCAAAAATCATAAAAAACCTTACTTTTAATGCTCTGGGTGCATTGAAAAACGATGTAAACTGCATTATTATTGAGTTTTACATAAAAAAACCTTCAAATTATGATTATTCTGCCATTTTGGGGCCATATTTCTTCCGTTGGATCGGCGACAACGCGTCGTAACCCCGGAACATGCGTCGTAAGCCAGGAAATAATTTCTGATGAATATATTTGAAAAGCGTCGAACCTCGAACGTCAGAAGCCGGAACCGTCGTAAACCGGGACTGCCTGTATATATATATATATATATATATATATATATATATATATATATATATATATATATATATATATATATATATATATATATATATATATATATATATATATATATATGTGTGTGTGTGTATTTATGTACGTATGTATGCATGTGCACAGTCTCTGGTACTTTTGTTTATTATAGGATTTCCTATTATACAAACTTACAAGTATAGAGTAATATTCATACGCGTATGGTCAACGTTTACAAATGTGCTAAATATTTACATTTGCATGGTGTTTCGTTAAAACAGCACTTTGTACAGTCTTTTGAATATATTAGAAAGCATGGGAAGACTCTTCTGTTTTTGTTGTGGACAGTGGTTGGAAAAGAGAATCTAAACATAACCTGTATTTTAGAATAAATTAAATGTTAACTTATACTTATAAATTTAATATCCATTGTGATCAAATTTTATGTAAAAAAATAATTTTTTCAATAGTAACAAAGACTAAGGACATTATTATAAACAATTAAAAAAGCAATGACGAAAATTATAGTTTCAGTACAGGCAATAGTAGTTTTAGTTTCATCTAAGATCTATTAAATGCTAATATTATATGTATCTCTGGCATTTATTATACATGTCATTCACAGTTATACAGCAAGTATCGACTACGGGTAGTTTGCATTCGAACATTTTTTTTTATTAGTCAGTGACCTGCACTTCCCTCCCGAACATATTAAATTAATTTACAACGTTGATCAGTGACTTTTATCTGGTGGCACTATGCCACATTTGCTACCTGCTAATCTGTTTATGGGAGTAGTGCAATAGTGAATATTCTCCAAACGCTCCTAATTCTTGGCCTATGTGCCAGGTTTACAGATGACACCCGTGCTATCACATCAGAATTCCAGTGGGATTCAGTCCATAGTTACGTCACCGCGTTGAATGCTAACCGCTGAGTCCTTTTCCGAATATCGCAGTAGAAGGTGAAGATATCCAGCTCTGCACTTCTGAATGGTACCAAGCCTGTGGATTATGGAAATGCCTGAATGTCATTGGTGAATAAAGAGAGGCGTTTTGCAAAGCTCTACTCTATTATGGCCAAGTTAGTGGAGTACTCACACAATGTAGCAACATGAATCACTTGAAAGTTGCATTGTAAATTCTTTCAACCCCAAAATGGCCACTGACGAATGATAGATGCCGAGGCTTCTCTATTGCATTTTGTAACCTAAACAGCTGCTTGTAGATTGCCTCCCAGGTGGTGAGATAGAACATTTCAACAGATTCCAGGAATTTAGGCATTTAAACATTAAAAGTCATAGGCAAATTAGAATATCAAGTGAGATGAATAAAAAATACTGCATCAATTAATGTGCTTTCTATTACACTAAGAATTCTTTGATTCTTTTGCATTAGTTTGACTCTGAGAGGGAAAATGTTTGCTCAGTTGATTTCGCCTGGATTTCACAGGGTGTTACCCTTAATTTCGCCTGGAAACACGACGTCATCATCCCTGTGAACTCGCGATGAAAGTTTTAGGGAAGCCCTTAAGTCTGCTGCTGTGTCATCAGCAGCTACTGCCTGGTTCTTCCTAGTCCTACCTTGAGTGAAAAGGGCCTTGGGCGATGATTATATGTATATATGGTTGGTCTGTAGTACGCATTACGTCAGTGCAGTTCCTATCCCAGGCCTGTCAAACATAAGCGACTTAAAACTTTAAAATTATTGTTGTATGACAGAAATAGACGACTCCTGTTTTTGTTGTATAAAACTTAAAGCTATTTATTCTGTCTCTTTGATAATTTTATTAATAGTCATCTCTGAAGTAACAGAAAATAAAAGAATGTTTAAAAACATCACAAAATATTCTGGAATAAGTTATTCAGGGCCACTGGCTGCCAATGTAAAGAAGACAACAGCAAAAATGTTCCCCTTCGAGCTTCTTCCTCATCACGTCTCACACTTGATAATGTTAACCCTACTTGTCCCTGGAATTTCAGTGCTCCAAAAAAAAAAAAACCTGTAGAATGGGCAATTCATACTGTCAAGGAAACTGAGGACGTGGGCAAAAAAGTGAAACGAGACTAATTAGAAATTGTTATTTTAAAAATGAAGTTTATATAAGATGCATATAGTGTAAGAATGTGATTTTAGTTATGGTGTTCTTATGTTTCATGGTTATTTATTATTTATTTAAATGGAGTAATTAAAAAAAGCCAGTGAGAAAAGAGGGCGTGGGAAAAGAGAATATGAAATAGTTGAGGTTTTTAATATTATGTTCAATAGCGATTTGGAGAGAAGCTATGAGACTTGATGAAAAAGTTTGAGAGAGGAAACTTAAAAGTGAACCTTTGCAACAATGAAATTTCAAAGGAAAATGGAATTCAAGAATATGGACCTAGTAAAGCAAGGGTAAGCGTAAGCTCTGCAGTACGGTTGAAAGAGAACAAGAGCATTCATCGAAGCAAAAGTAATAAATAACCACTTTGAACATAAAATGTTTGTTTTTAGTGACTTTTCTGTTGGAAAAGTATTACCTGGCTGAAAAGTGAAAACGAAACATGGACTGTGGAATACTAAGTTGGTGAAAAGTGTAGATACAACATTGCGTAAAGTGGTCGGCGTGGGGAAGGTAAATGAACCGCTATATTTTTAAGAGCTTCGCTTACAGCGAGAGAATGAAAGAGGACAGATGGGAAAAAAGAATATATAATTCGGATGACTTTGGGAGAAAGGAAGTTGGGGCTGAAAGTGATGGGTCAACGAAACAGAGCAGCGACCAAAATTGAATCCAGAATAACAGTGCGTGTAATGGGATGTGCTACTGACGAATCCTCCTGTTTAAGTGGATGAAGTACTTGATGCCGTAGCAGTTAATTTAAAAGTTATAGTGTTAATATTTTATAGCAGTTAATTTAAAAGTTATAGTGTTAATATTTTAATAACTTTTATTTTGCTGATCTGACAAGTCACAGCTTCATAGAAATCGGTTGAGTATATATATATATATATATATATATATATATATATATATATATATATATATATATATATATATATATATATATATATATATATATATATATATGTGTGTGTGTATATATATATATATATATATATATATATATATATATATATATATATATATATATATATATATATATATATATATATATATATATATATATATATATATATATATATATATATATATATATATATATATATATATATATACATATACAAGTGTATCTCATGGATATTGTCATAAATATTGTATGATAATTATACTCTTCACTATACGTTGGGGATAACTTACACTGAAGGGGAATTACAAGTGATAAATGCGCTGTCCACGGCGGGATTCGATGTTTCAGTGGTCTAAGTCGCTCTTTCTCGTTGTTTCTAGTGCACGCATCAGATCGAATCACCCCGTTGACGAAGCACTTATTGTTTATAATTACCCTTGGGCGTAAGCTATTCCCGAGGCATAGTGAATCACTCTGGCACATGGTTTATTTATATATCATTACCACAGTAAAAAATCAAAGACAAGATGTAAATCTTGACCGTTTTCGGCTTCATATCTAAGCCATTAACATTAATGGGTTACAAAGTCAAAACCGGTCAAGATTTACATTCAAATTTGATTTTTATAGTGGTAATGATATATATATATATAAATATATGATTTTTATATATATATATATATATATATATATATATATATATATATATATATATATATATATATATATATATATATACGATAAGTCAAAAAGTTCCAGGAAAAATTGTTGAATGATGTATTTATATAGGAATGAAACAACCCAAATACTTGGTAAACAATTATCTGTGATGTAGTGATCCATATAGACTTGTTACCTCAGTCATCCTCTTGCTACCTGGTGTTAACATCTGCTTCAGAAAAGTAACTTGAACCCATGGAAAATAAAAATTTTGAGATGAGCTAACATCAAGTTCCTGACCAAGCTTGATTGGAAACCAGGAAAAATGATTGAAATTTGCAACAAGTTTATGGAGATTCTTCTCCATCTAAATCAGTTGTTTATGATTGGATAAAGCGATTTAAGGATGGTCGGGAGGACCTCAAAGACAACCCAAGAGAGGGAAGACCATCGACTGCAAAAAATGAAAGAATTGTGGCTTTGGTGCAGAATCTAGTGGATGAAGATTGTCGGATTACTATCGATATGATAGCTAATGAAACTGGGATCTCCCATGGTTCCGCATTTTCAATTTTAAATGAAAATCTTGGTTTGATAAACTTTCAGCACGTTGGGTCCCAAAAGAGTTGCGCGAAGACCAACTGCATCAAAGAGCTGAACTTTCTCTTGCAGTTTTAACGAAGATTGAATCAAATGAATCAGAGTTTTTTGACCGGATTGTTACTGGAGATGAAACTTGGATCCATCAATATGACCCCAGAAAGTAAAATTCAATCAAAGCAATGGTTACCAAGAGGTTCAGCTGCACCAGTGAAGTTCAAAGTGGCGAGATCTGCCCAGAAGGTTATGGCAACAGTGTTTTGGGACTCCAAAGGAGTGATTTTGATTGATTTCCTTGAAGGACAAAAAAAAATCACCGGGAACTACTACAAAGGTGTTTTGCAAAAACTGAAGACTGCATTGACTAAAAAACGTCGAGGAAAGTTGCACCGCAGAATTTTGTTCCATCATGATAACGCTCCAGCACATTCATCAAGGGTTGCAAGAGAAGTCCCACGGAAATTTAGGTGGGAAACTCTTCCACATCCTCCTTATAGTCCTGATCTTGCTCCTTCAGATTTTTTCCTGTTCCCAAAACTCAAGGAACACTTAAGAGGAGTCCGGTTTGAATCTTTGGATGCTGCTAAACATGCAGTTTCAACATGGTTTAATAGAAAGGCCCCAAATTTCTACAAAGAAGGGTTGCAGAGGTGGAAACAGCGCCTTGAAAAGTGTATAGAGTTAGATGGTAGATATGTAGAAAAATGATGTTTGAATTTCCTTAAATAAAGAGTATATTGAATTTTTCCTGGAACTTTTGACTTACCCTCGTATATATAGTCTCTCTCTCTCTCTCTCTCTCAGAACCTTGTGCAACTTTCCAAAGTTGAATAACTTCATTGTATTGCTTTATTTAAGTAAGCATAAACGTAAAAGTATTTATATATATATATATATATATATATATATATATATATATATATATATATATATATAATTATGTATATACATATATATATATATATATATATATATATATATATATATATATATATATATATATATATATATATATATATATATATATATATATATATATATATATATATTTGTCTATATTTATTGTATTCGTTATAGTAATTGTGAGCCAATAAGCCCTGTTTTAATACTGAGTGAAGTTTTTTGACAACTGTATTCTCTTTTGCAAAGTTAGCTTACTATATTCATTTAAAGCTATTATCTGCTCCTCAACCTCAAAAGTGATCAAGATGGTTTTGACTGAAATGCTTTCTAATCAAAGAATATTATCATTGTTAAGGAAAAGGTATCAAATGCCGAAAAGGCTAATTTTTTATCTTTTATTAGTCGAAAGTGGAAAGTGTTGTCCTAAACTCGAGGGCAGAAGGGATTTCGTTGTTGTGTCTAGGAAAAGTTGGCAAGTTGTATACTTGCTATTGTCACTTGCTATCACTTTCGCTTCTCTCTCTCTCTCTCTCTCTCTCTCTCTCTCTCTCTCTCTCTCTCTCTCTCTCACACACACACACACACGTTCCTCGCAACTTCTACAGTTATTATGCTATTAAGGTTTTTCATTCCGCTTCATTTTGTTGGATTGGAACCAAATTTCTCTCTATGGGATGATCTTGAATGAACGGTGTTTTTCGTGTTACGGGTCGTGTACTGTACACGCACTACGTAGAAGACGGTTACAACGAATTTGGCGGCTGCCGCAAAACACGATTTGAAATGTTTCCTTTTTTTATTTTTTTATTTTTTTATTTGGTTGAATAAATGGAATAACTTACCGATTT
>NC_089748.1:3950235-3962735 GCF_040412425.1 Macrobrachium rosenbergii | reverse complement strand
AGACTGAATGACACTCCATCAAATATTTTAGCTTGTTCCGTTTCAAGCATGCCTATAAGAATCCAGAGTAATGATTAACCTTGATTTGTTGTTTTTTGTATGCTGGTTTACCGTTATAAGAGAAGTTCAAAATATGAATATGAATTTGCTCCCAACTGGGTTAGAAGGATTTTATGGAAAGTTCTCAGGAAGCAAATACAATTTATAGATTTACTGAGAGAAATTATAACAAGAATATTTAAAACCAACGGTCATAAGATATGTCAACCTCATCTAACGTAGACATGATTAGAAGCGGTCAACTTTAACGTAAACGGCAAAAAATTGTAGCAAACCCTAAGGTGAAGCTAAGCTGCTGCACTTTAGATAGTCTTCTGCCAACGTTGCCACTCTTATTCTTTTTAATGACTGTCATGGCCTGAGAGCATTTTTTACTTTCCTCCGAGTTTAGCTGAGAGAGACTTGGAAATGAAGCCATGCACAAGTGTTGGTAGGATCTAGTATTCACTTATTCCCCTGGTTTTATAACCAGTACTGTGGGTCCTCCAGTTATCACCTCTGACTATGTTGCAGTTTCTTTTATGATTAAAATTGAACAGGGTGTCCATGATATGTCCTTCCTTTGTTGAATATATTTCATATCATAAGAAGAATGGTGTGCAAATTTAAGTGACTTTTCACTTATAAATAGGTCACAGTCATAAAAGAAGTTGTTTAATCTATTGTTCCTTGGAATAATAGGTTTACAACATAAACAGGAGATTTTCTTTTGGTTTGTTGAAAGAGCACATTGAAGACATTCTTACTCTTTGGCTCAGAGTGTTTACAATGCAGCCAGAAATGAATGGAATTTGACCATAAAAGAAATTCATTTTGGTATAATTCGAGTGCATAAATGGTGAGGTACTTTCAATTCTGCACATTTTGGAGTAGGCTCAGCAGTTCCTCCTTTGCTTGAACCAAATTCTCTGCTTGGCTTTAGTGCTGCTTTTGACAACGTATATCACCAGTTCCTTGTTTTCAAAGTGAGACTCATAGGAGTTGGTGGATCATTCTGTAGTATTTAATTGAATTTTACAGGCTGTAAAAAGTAGTTACAAGGAGTACTGCAGTGGCTACAGGAGAGTAAGTTACTGGTGTTCCCTGGGTAGTGACCTTGTCATATTACTTTACATACCACTTCAGTTTGATATATAGTCTGACCTTGAAATCAGGCTTATTGTTCATGCAGATGATGCTTCCCTTTTAATAGTGATCACATTTGATCACAGTTGTTGAATCTCTTAAGAGAGGTTTATCAAAAAATAGTGCATGATGGAAACCAAGGGCAGCTGAAGTTATACTGTCATGAAACTTAAAAGCTGATTGTTAGCAGAGCTATCACACAAGATTCCCAAATCAAATGTTTTTATTGAAAATGTGTCTTTAACTTATTTAAAATTCTAAGTGTCACTCAAAGGTAAATTCGTTTTTGAGAAACATACTCAGTCCCTCTTTTCTTCAGTAACGCTACAACCCTAAAGGTTTTTGTAGACACACTATCTATCCTTAGGAAAAGTCTTAAATATTTTATTCTTCCACTATTTGAATATTGTTCCCTGCTTGTTCTTCAGCAACTGGTCTTGACAATAACTAGAAATATTATTGCATTCTGTAAGTGTTATTTCATAATACTGATCATCTTTGCATTCAGATCATCCGAGAATGTACCATCTACCACCTAGCTGATTCTGACAACCATGCCTTTCCTCCTGGGAGGCTCCATATCATAGAGTTCAGGAGGTTTTATTCCTAGTTTTGAAACGCTGGGGCTTCGGAAATTCCAGCGTGGAGCAATTCTTTTTTATATGTCATTTGCCTAATTTATTCTACATTGTTATTTATCTAATTTCTTGTAAACTATTTGGCTTTACTTTGTTTTTTCCTTTTCAGGAGTTATTGCTGACTTATCATCTTTTTTTCTTGTACCTGGCTGCTTTCCGTATTGGGGCTCTTGGTTGTCTATCATTTAGTATTTCCTACTAGGGCTGTAACTTGGTTTGTTATGATAACACTGTTATTAGTAACTATCAGTGTCATTTCTAGTCATTTCTTGTCATTTCTTCAGGCATTAGGATGGGTCCAACCTCAGGGGGCTGGGATTTGGAGGAGTCATAAATAGTGCCATTCATTTTAGCATCATGCT
The DNA here is from genome assembly GCF_040412425.1 of Macrobrachium rosenbergii. NCBI lineage: Eukaryota > Metazoa > Arthropoda > Malacostraca > Decapoda > Palaemonidae > Macrobrachium > Macrobrachium rosenbergii. The sequence goes on along the minus strand of NC_089748.1, from coordinate 3,960,550 downwards.
CTTCATGTTTCATGACAAAACAGATGACACTCTTGTTGCCCTCTCTTGTTATAATCTCTAAGAGTCACCAGGCGATCATGGATCTGGACAGTGGCTTCCTTTAGGTGCTTCCTGGAGAGTTCCTCATGGAAGTCATTGGTGAGGTTGACCTTTCCTTGAGCTTAGAGAGAAAGAAGGTCTCAGTTTATAACTCTACTTCCATATTACGCTGCCTCATGTGGCTTTTTGGTGAAGTGGCAGTTGAGGCCAAGGCCGATGTACCCCTCAGAAGGCCTCTTTTTAACTAGTGGGGTCACCGGTCAACCACATGTGCGAGTATTTCTTCTGAGGGATCGTGGTAGTGGTTCATAGGTGTCGTTGATTAGATCCTTATAAAAATGGGGTCATTTTGAAGAGTAATTCCTTCCTTGTTCTCCTTGAATGAATCTCACGAAGTTTCCTTTTTTGGTAGTAGCTACTCGTCGTTCTTGAGCTTCCTATAGCCGATCGAAGGAGCTGTAGGTACACGCGTCTTGCCACCCAGACCACAGACACATGAGAGAGGCACACCAGCCAATAGGAATTTATGATTCTCATGACGTCACCGCGCGTCTCTGTTTTAGGACTAATAATATTATAACGTCTACAAACATAATAAAACCCGCACCTTTCGCCCCGAAAATTGGTTACTGTTATGACCTGACTCGTGCCCTTCATTATCACCTGCTTGTAATGATAATGCATCTCACAGGCTGCTCTATGAACAAGAGCTCGCTCTAGTATAAAGCCAGCTTATTCTTAAACTACAACAGCTGTCGACTGTGTAGTTAAATACTAAATGAAAGAGATCGCGAATATTTTCACCATATTCCTAGAAGCCTAACTGAGGATAAAATTAGAATATATGGACAAACACAAAATATAGATGAAAAGATTTTCTCTGCTAATAACGCTATTGATTTTAATAAAAACTGCTTAAGAGAAAAAAATATTGCGAAGAGTATATATATATATATATATATATATATATATATATATATATATATATATATATATATATATATATATATATATATATATATATATATATATATATATATATATATGTATGTATATTCTCCTTTGTTCTCGCTAAATAACATTTCTCTCCAGACAACCGGAAACTGTGCTTTAGTGTCTGTTCCAACTGATCTTTAAAATGCTGTCGATTACAGTGACAATCCAATATTCATTCTTCTATTGACCTTATCGTTTGCTTAAAATCTGGTCTTTAAATGCCTAAGTAGGCACATGGGGTAATAACTGTTAGTGTTCACAGTGACGGTCGACGGACTTTTGAATCTGAGCTATGTTAGTGAGAGCCAATTAGATCTAACTGGTTACATCCAGGGCAACTTGTTCTAATTGACTGTAACACAATTTAACTTAATTAACTATGATTCCTTTAATAAACGTTTTCACTTAGGCGTTGGAGGTTGCAAACATCATCTCATTTAGGTTCATTAGCGATCTACTATTATTAACTATTGTGAAAGGTGATTCTTTAGCACTAGGTTTATTTTTTGCTTTGTTTAGGGATCCATAGGATAGTGTTTCTGGAAACTTGTTTTACCTATAACGTTATAGTTTTATCCTTTTCTTTCTTTTCATAACTTTAGGGAATGCTGATAATGAAACATGGTTTTATCCGAACACTGACGGGAAGGGCAACTCAATTCCTTGATCTAACTTAAACCTGAAGGGCATTGAAAGGAGAAGGGTAACCAAAAAAGGAATGATAGACTCACCCTAAAAACGTGGAAACCTATGGCCATCATAATTAAAAAGCAGAGTATATTCCGTAAGTTTGTTTCCTGCTCTTGCTTAGGTTAACTGAAATATATTGTATATCTCTATAGCAGGGAAATATGAAGGTAAAAAAATTAGACGGTAGCAAATAATAAATATCTCAAGAAAAAGAGATGTATAGAGAGGGAAGGAGAAGGAAAAAGAAAGAGGGATACTGAATACCCGGCATTCCTTCGTGTCTTGCCAAAGCGTCTTAAGATTCTTACCTCAATCGCTGGGAGGATTGAAAGTGAGAGTGTGAGCCAAAGAAAAAGGAGGAGAAGGAGCAGGTTTGTGAAGAGAGGAGCAAAACAATAACATGGTTTGGAGGAGAAATTAAAATTCCTCATCATAAATTCTTCAATGCATTATTTTGGTGTTTCGAATATTTTTGCTTGTTTATGAATGAAATGCTTTTACATTCCTTAAAACGATGTAATATACACACACATATATATATATATACATACATATATATATATATATATATATATATATATATATATATATATATATATATATATATATATATATATATATGTGTGTGTGTTTGTGTGTATGTGTGTGACTGTGTGTGTGTATGTATGTAAGTATGTAATACCGTTAACTTGAATATATAAGCAAAGCGATTAGCTTTCCATGAATACAACGAGGAACTCAAAGAATAACAAAACCAACACTTAAGAATGAGAAATTACAGGAAAACAAAAAAAAAAAATCAACATGTATTCACGATTCCTAGTGGCTCAGGTCACTAGGAATCTAGCAACCTGAGTCACTAGGAATCGTGAGTCATCGAAATATAAGGCAATTTTAGAGATTTTAGAAATACATTTATATGCCAATTTATAAAGAAAAAAACCGTGGAGGTTTACAGCAGTCCTTCCTTAAAAATATTGTTCTTGAGAAAATGATGAGTATTAGTTATCAGCAGGGTTACGGGATATCGTGAATCGGTTAGATGTTTTGATAGAGCCTCTGGTATCGAATTCTGGGGGGAGGGGGGCGCCAGTATTTTCCGAAATTTTGGGTTGTAAGAAGATAACATGTAACAACTGACTGCTATTGATTGAAAAAGGGTAAAACAATGAGAACGGAAAGATAACACCTCTGTCCCTGGAAATCAGGTGTGAAGTGAATCACAGAAAATATGACAGAAAAAATGAACACTGAATGAAAAGTGAGTGACCGGGGTCAACCGCAGGGACAGTGTCTGAGCAGGCATTGGAAATTCCTGGCGAAGGATTTCACCTTATCCATTATTGGTGGCATCAACCTGGAGACAAAAAGTTATGATAAATTCAGGAGCGAATGTAACAGTCTCCTTGAGGATCTCAAGTAATTAGAATCTCAAAAGTTCCAGGGAATGTAACAGTCTCCCTGAGGATCTCAAGTAATTAGAACCTCAAAAGTCCCATGGAATGTAACAGTCTCCCTGAGGATCTCATGCAATTAGAACCTCAAAAGTTCCAGGGAATGCAACAGTCTTCCCGAGGATCTCGAGCAATTAGAACCTCAAAAGTTCCAGGGAATGCAACAGTCTTTCTGAGGATCTCAAGCAATAAGAACCTCAAAAGTTTCAGTACAACAGTCTCCCTGAGGATCTCAAGCAATTACTGTAGAACCTCAAAAGTTTCAGGGAATGCAACAGTCTTTCTGAGATCTCAAGCAATTAGAACCTTAAAGGTTCCAGGGAATGCAACAGTCTCCCTGAGGATCTCGAGCAATTAGAACCTCAAAAGTTCCATGGAATGTAACAGTCTCCCTGAGGATCTCAAGCAATTAGAACCTCAAAAGTTCCAGGCAATGCAACAGTCTCCCTGAGGATCTCGAGCAATTAGAAGCTCAAAAGTTTCAGGGAATGTAACAATCTCCCTGAGGATCTCAAGCAATTAGAACCTCAAAAGTTCCAGGGAATGTAACAGTCTCCCTGAGGATCTCAAGCAATTAAAACATCAAAAGTTCCATGGAATGTAACAGTCTCCCCGAGGATCTCAAGCAATTAGAACCTTAAGGGTTCCAGGGAATGCAACAGTCTCCCTGAGGATGTCAAGCAATTAGAACCTCAAAAGTTCCAGGGAATGCAACAGTCTTTCTGAGGATCTCAAGCAATTACTGTAGAACCTCAAAAGTTCAGGAATGCAACAGTCTTCCTGAGGATCTCAAGCAATTACTGTAGAACCTCAAAAGTTCCAGGGAATGCAACATTCTTCCTGAGGATCTCAAGCATTTGCTGTAGAACCTCAAAAGTTTCAGGGAATGCAGCAGTCTCCCTGAGGATCTCAAGCAATTACTGTAGAGTTCCAGGGAATGCAACAGTCCCCCTGTGGATCTCAAGTAATTACAACCTCAAAAGTTCCATGGAATGTAACAGTCTCCTTAAGGATCTCAAGCAATTAGTACCTCAAAAGTTCCAGGGAATGTAACATTCTCCCTAAGGATCTCAAGCAATTAGAACCTCAAAAGTCCCATGGAATGTGACAGCCTCCCTGAGGATCTCAAGCAATTAGAACCTCAAAAGCCCCATGGAATGTACCAGTCTCCCTGAGGATCTCAAGCAATTAGAACCTCAAAAGTTCCAGCGAAGATGCAATGCATAACTACCATGAAACAATTCGTCTTGCATTCTACTAATTCATTTATAATTTTTCCTATTTTGTTTATCAAGTTATTAATTTATCTTTTTTCAAATAATTGATCTCTTCTTTCTGTACATCTTATCTTTTGTAACGTCTTTCAAATGAGCGCCATATTCTTTGGAAGCTTGAATTTCAAGTTAATGGCCTCTGAAGTCCTGTTCCATATGAATAGGGGTCTATCTTCCACTTGAAAATAACGAGGTGCTGAAAGCAAAGGGGTTTGAGCTGTGTGAGCTACAAATGGTCCAGCCTAGTAACACCTGAGCTATTTTTCTGTCAGGAAGAGCCATTGACTGACTTGTACTCGTTAATGTGAAGGCGTTAAATTACCCTTCCTGAAATTCCTTTCATGGAATTCATTCCTCCACCGCTGAAATCAGTAAAAACTATCACCCAAATGTCCATTGCTAGGATTTATTGTGACAAAACACTTGTGTCTAGCCCAAATTTTTTATAGTATTTTTTCTTCCTCATTTTCCTATTTCCATCTTTATTCATATCACACTTATTCCCCCAGATGTATTTCACCCTAACAGCAGTGCCATATTTGCCTGTTTATCGATTTTCACTGTACAAGTATCCACCAGACTCGAAATTTTCTGTCCCAGAATATCTTTGTTAAAATCCCAAAGCTAATTGCCATAAGAAGAATTCTTCACTAGTAACTTCCTAGCCTTCCTGTCAGTGGGGCAGAATTGGTCTAGTTCTTAGCTTGGAGACCCACACACGTGCTGGAATGGACTGAAGTCTGTAAAAAACTATTTCGGATACCATCGTGAGGCCACACCTCATATCGTGTGTCTCACAGAGAGAGTGTAGGTGAGAGTTGTAACGGAGGCTTGAAACTTCAAAAAATTTCATTGCCCTGCCCGTTCGGGAATCCTCTCCAGTATAACAAGGCCTAAGCATCGAGTTCGCCCACAAATATACTCGTGGATGACAAAATATGATTGATTCAGCTTTAGTGAGAGTCTTCTTGCTCACTGTATAGTTAAATATTCTTCACCAAGAAATTATTATCAATGAACCATCGATTGTAGTGCCTTCATCTTGCAGGCAACCATGCCGCTGATAATCTCTTTGTGAATAAAAAGAAATACCACTTCTGGTACCAAAAACCATACTTTAAAAACCGTTTGGAAACGAATTACAGTTGTCTGCTCTCATCATATTCCCTATTTGTTTTTCTATATAAACATAAAAATATAGTTAATCTTTAGTAGAGAGGATGTTCCATTTTTAACCTTGTTTAAATTTCCAGCCTTTTTAATTTCTTTTTCAAACATATATCTATTTTATGAATGTTGTCTTGAATAGAAAATTCAATATAAGCAACCTTATGAAGCCTGAGTTTCTGAAATTTGGTGTCTAATTTCACTGATGGCGATAATTTCCCAAAAATTCATAAAGAAAATGAAAATTGCAAAAGTGAAAATTCTCTTCATACATGAATAGATTCACCAAAAGAAAGGTCAATTCCTTTAAATAAAAATACGTATGGCAGTTACCTAGCATATATATATATATATATATATATATATATATATATATATATATATATATATATATATATATATATAAACAGTATATATATATATATATATATATAAATAGTATATATATATATATATATATATATATATATATATATATATATATATATATATATATATATATATATATATATATATATATATATATATATATATATATATATATATATATATATATATATATATATATATATATATATATATATATATATATATATATATATATATATATATATATATATATATATATATATATATATATATATATATATATATATATATATATATATATATATATATTCTTTAGCAAAGTTTGCTGCTATCAGTGCCCTTGATGTTTTGGAGGAAGTACTATAACTACCGAATATCTACCCATAGCTTTTGACTTCAAGTCCGAAATTTGTAAACATGCTTTCAAAAGAGCAGTGCCTACAGATTTGGAAGCACCACTCCTGACACCCCAATCCAAGTTTGGTAATTATTTCACTAATAACATATAATTATTGCACTAACATCTTGCGATGCATAATTTCTTGCAGCCTTCAAGTCTGCTAGAAAACCCAGTCCTACCGCCTCGGTTCCCTTGACATGAATGTTGGCGCAGTGTTTAATTTTCTAGCTCCGTATGTGGACCCAGCTGATTTAACTTCTATATGAAAAGTTTAGTGATTTTTCACATTGCTTACGTTCATTCCTAATATCAGCTTATTTTCTAATACTGATAAAAGATGAAATGTGGCTAATTTAAGGACACCTTTGTTTGCTATAAATTTCCTGTGGGCGTTCTCATGCATTTTTGTCCTTATAGTACCACTTAACACTGCTCTGTAATTTTTGAGAATTTTTTATCTTGTTCCCTAACCATATGGACAGTTAGTCTACTGAAAGCGTTCAGCCCAAAACATACTAATAAATATGTAATAAACTTTCTATGTTAATTAGGGTAAAAGGCAGGTGTTAAAATATTTCAGACATTCTGCATCTTATCAACACTTATATATAAGGAAGCGGTTGACCTTCCAGGAATTAGATTGTTCCTTATTATCCTGCAATTGGTGCTGGTAGCTAATAGTTATTGGATTTTTTTAGTCAATGTGTGTTCATGTTTTACAGCTCTTTCTAAATTATTGACGTCTCACAACTCGTAAGCCCTAAAATAATGAACGTTAAGAAACTTGTATGCAGGTGTTGAGAACTGATAAGTAAATGAAATATGCCATGGTAAAAAATATCAGAGCCAAAGAGATGTAGATATGCAAAAGAACCAATGAATTGTACGTATTCAACATAATTTCTCTCATTTATTGATATGCCTTAATGAGTAAATTAGGATCTGGAATCTTCTAAGGTTTTTAGGCTTTGTTTTCCTTTGTTTTCATCAGTGACATCTATCCTAATTGCCTTTTCTTTAATTTTATTTTTAGTGAAAAAATTCTCATCCATAACCACTTTGTGTCTTATAAGAATCAAACTCTAGGTTCTGTGATGTAAAAAGCTATAGGTGCTATTTTTATTACGTTAAAAGCAGTTGTTCCCATGATGGCTGAATTCGTTTACGCGTTGTGTGCCACTTTCGACAAGTATGTATGAAAAAATAGTGAACAGCACAGGTAAATAAATAGATAGATAGATAGATAGATAGATAGATAGATAGATAGATAGATAGATAGATAGATAGATATGGGGAAAGTAAACTAATCCTCCAAGTATCTGTATCGTCAGCAAACAAGCGAAAGGAAGCCATCAGCTCGAAGACAATTCTAGACTACATGGAACTCGTTCAAGTATTTAGAAAACTGGAGTCAGTTGTTCATTTACTTGTATATAGTACTATGTGCTTAACTCTTGTGCTGCACAACACACAACTTGGCTGTCTACTATTTGATTATTGGTACAACCTTGACATTCCATTGACAATGGAGTATTAATAACGCTAATTCAAAGCGAGATCGGTAGAGGTCCTTGAAAGTACAGATTATTAGAATGTTGAATCGAATTCCTCATTATCTTTTGTTACCAAGCAAGTTTAGCTCGTTGAAAAACTGGGTATGTCGCGACTGTTCGTCTGTCGTATCTCCAAATTGGGTTGGCATTGTGGCACTGGTCTGAGCCATAGTCTCGCCACAGGTCATCGCCTCCCACGAAAGAAAAAAAAAAATCGGTGCCCTGTGCCAATTTTAGCCCCGGTTTAGTGTAGTGGGCCTGAGTTGGCATTTCGTGGATGGGTGGGGGGAAGGGGCGTTGCATAGTAGTCAACGCATCACCCCTTCTAATTCCCGCAAAAACTCCCTATTATCTGATTAGCTTTCTTGTTTCCCTTGGTTGCTTCCGTTATTTAATTTCGTAATGTTTTAAACTATCTCTCTCTCTCTCTCTCTCTCTCTCTCTCTCTCTCTCTCTCTCTCTCTCTCTCTCTATATATATATATATATATATATATATATATATATATATATATATATATATATATATATATATATATATATATATATATATATATATATATATATATATATATTATATATATATATACTGTATATATATATATATTTTTTTTTCAAAATTAAAATGATAGTTTTCATATTTAATCTATTAATATGTGTAAAATAATTATGTTCTGTCCCCTCTGTGTCATTTTCTAACATCATGATCTCGTTTACTGAATAATTTTAAAATTTTACCATGTATTTAAGAGAGAGAGAGAGAGAGAGATTCAGCCATTAAAAGCAACTTTTCCTCTTAGAAAGAAATTATTGTCTATATATTTTGAAATCCATTAGAACCCTTTTCTCGAACAGGCTCCCTTATTAACTTCTATCGTCGCAAGCCCTTGCAATTATTTCTCCTCAGCTCTTCATTTGAAATAATGGAAATAATAATATGGGATCGTGTTATCTTTCCTATATCAGAGTTAAGCGTAAAGTATGTCCTTTTTCAAAATCCCACCACTGTAGATTTCTTTTCCCCTTTCTGTCTATTTCCCTAACCTTTAAGGTCCTTATTTTGAATAAGGATATTAAGCCAAAAAATACAGTTTTTCTTTTGTTTATCTTGAAAGTCGTGCTTGATTGCTATTCAGAAATACTTTCTTGAAAGTCCAGCGATATATTCTTTTATTGGGTTTTCATCACATTAGTATTATAAATATTCGCTAAACGATCCTGGTGAATTAGATTTGTTGACTCCGACGGGGCTCTTCCGAAAGATTTATTTTTGAATACCGAGTGAATATTAAACTGAGTAAAGTCAAAGATGTTGGACAGCCAAAGAGGAAAACAAAGAGGAACAACTGAATACATTAAGGCTGAAATCAATGTTGCTGGGGTCGACACAGAAGGTAAACTGTACTTGGTATCCACCTAATGCCTGTTTTGACTGTAAGATATTCTATATACCTTATATCATTAGCAAACTTTCCACTTGCCATAATGTCTTCCGGAAAACACATGTGAAGGGCTTTCTCATATCTGACTTCTCGTACGCGCCCATTGCAGTGATAAACGAGAAAGGTACATGCGTAAAGTGTTTTGAAATTCCCTTGAGTGTCCTTAAAGGACCGAGGGACAAGAGATCAACCGCGATACCCTACTTGAACAATGTAGAACAGACAGGTTCCAAGATATTTCCCCTACGTTCATTGTGGAGGACCATGCTAACTTCAGGCTTTTTCTTCACGGATTCCTCTTGTTGGCCTAATTCCAGGGGTTTTACCACGAGGCAAACAACCCTATGATCCTCTCTCTCTCTCTCTCTCTCTCTCTCTCTCTCTCTCTCTCTCTGTGTGAAGTGTTTTGGTCTCTGGCCAGAATTGCCGAGGTCATGCTTCGGTCTTTTCATTCCTTGCCGTGTGAGTCTCTTGATATAGTGTACTATATTTGTATGGTAGATGGGGGGTGGGGGCGTGGGGGGACGGAAGGGTGTTTGACGACAGACATCAATTATGGCTGGTGACTGGTTTATTGTAAGGAGCACCTCTGGAACTGGAAATGTCTAGAACATTGCAATAGTAAAGCTCGATTACTTTGCTGTTTTCGCGGTTGTCCCTATTTTCGAATTTCTTTCTAGTTATTCTCATTTCAAGATAATTTTTTTCTGTAAGATTTTTATTTCAGAATATTTGTATCTCTGTCTCGCTATTGTCGGTTTACCTTTCTCTTGGCTGCATTCATCAGAGGCTTTCTGTCAATAATTTCTGCTTGGGAAGCAGTAGATGCCAATTTCTCTCTCGCAATGTCTGCACTAAAAGACATTTCCTGTCGAACCATTCCTTAAATGTTGATAACTTTCTTAGTTTTTTGTCTTGGTAAAAACTATGGT
>NC_089748.1:3932735-3942735 GCF_040412425.1 Macrobrachium rosenbergii | reverse complement strand
CTTTTACTAACTACTATGAGATTCAGAGCCTTTGTCCCGGTGTTTTTCCGGAATAACTTTTTTTCTGTGCATGTGAAAAAGATATTACTTAGCCATAGTATACTTTACATCCCTACCTAATTTTCAGCAGCATTCTTTATTACTTATATTAGAAAAAAGTATATTCATTAGAGTAAAATAAAGCAGCCGAAGCCAGTGGCGAAACACTCTAATGAATGGGTTCAAAGTTATGCGTGACGTAAACAAACGACGTCCTGACTCCTCCCGCAAGGTGATGACAACAAACAGCTGTCTCTGAAATTCTGAATGAATATTCGTACCTTGTCAAGGCTTCAAGAATGGCGGCTATGATAAGTCATTATCCCCGTGGTTGCAGGACAGCTTTTGTGATTCGACTTGCACAATTGTTTAGAAGTGAGGAGGCCCGTGGCAAACCCTACGTAAGCTTGAACAGGTAAATAAATAATAGGACCCTTTTTTGGGTAAAGAGTACACCCGGACATCCAAGCCTACCAAGTTTATGTCATTTATTGACTTCCATAAGGTGCAGAAAGATAATTATGGATGCTCTATAAAGCAATAGTTGTTGATTTCTTAGTAAAATATAACTTGCAGAACAACATTAAAACTTGCTTTGCCAAAAAAAAAAAATTGTCATGGGTCATAATACATCACTGAATGACCTCTATAGGTCCCAGTGCTTGGGCTTAGTCCGAAACGCCATAGTCCACCCATTGATTATAATGTCAAGTTTCCTCATATCTAATTATGTTAATAATAAGCGAATGAAAATATTAACAGTAATTAGCTGCTCGTACATTATGGAGCAAAAGTCAAGCGACCATTTATTTTTCCCCTTTTTCGGACACCAAGAGTACAATAAAGTGAATCCACCCAATTGCAAAGGTACAGTAACAAGCATTATCGTCTTTCGAACGAAAAATAGCCTATAGAAGATGGGTTACAGGACTTTTTGCTGTATACTGTATACTGTACTATATATATATATATATATATATATATATATATATATATATATATATATATATATATATATATATATATATATATATATATATATATATATATATATATATATATATATATATATATATATATATATATATATATATATATATATATATATATATATATATATATATATATGTATATATATATATATATATATATATATATATATATATATATATATATATATATATATATATATATATATATATATATATATATATATATATATATATATATATATATATATATATATATATATATATATATATATATATATATATATATATATATATATATATATATATATATATATATATATATATATATATATATATATATATATATATATATATATATATATATATATATATATATATATATATATATATATATATATATAAAGTACACACACACACACACACATATATATATATATATATATATATATATATATATATATATATATATTACTAAAAGGACCTCATCCAAACTGGATGGTATCTAACAGAGTTTTTATTTAGAAAAAGTTACAAGTTTTCTTGGACAAACAGTCCACATTATCAAGTATCCGTACCATCCAGTTTGAATGAGGTCCTTTTAGTAATTCTACTAATGCACAGAACAATTGTGTATGTGATAAAGTTAATAGATATATACACACACACACACACACACACACATATATATATATATATATATATATATATATATATATATATATATATATATATATATATATATATATATATATATATATGCTAATGTTGCAATTTTCCTCCAGACCTTACGAACATGTTGGATTTATCATGGGCATGACTTTGGAGGCGGTGAAGAAAGTAGTCAACCATGCCACCACATTCCCAACCTCTCCCCCCGCTCGACACCTGCGGCATCACCAGCACCATCTGTCTTCGACAACTTTACAGTTGGGGCAATTCGCCGTTTCATTCACCAAAAGTTTGCTGAGAAGCAGTACTTCACAGTTAGTACCCTGATGGTTGACCTTAAGACTACCAACATCATTCCAGAGGAGACGTCAGAGTCTTCAGTGCTGCGGCTCATGCAGGCAATGGGATTTCGGTATCAGACATTTCAATGAAAGATGTACGTGAAAAAGGAATCACTTGACATCGTGTGCCGGTGAATTGGTGCTCTCCGAGCTCTAAGGTACCAACGGGAGGAGGGAAGACAGGTGGTGTATGTGGATGAGACTTGGTTCACCACCTGGATGGGCCACAACAAGGAGTGGGTTGATACCACACAGACTAACACCAGCGCCTCTTACAGCCATCAAATACCACCCGGAGAAGGAGAGCGTTTTGTGGTAGTTGCAGCTGGCATGGCCAGTGGCTTTGTAGAAGGGTCACACCTTTGCTACCCATGGGGAACTGAATAGTGAGCTTTTCCACCACTGGCTAACAACACAGCTACTGCCGTCCCTCCCCGAGCCATCAGTACTTGTGATAGACAATGCTCCATATCACAGCACACTAACGGAAGATAGTTGTTGCCCTACATCGGCCACCAAAAGGGAGAACCTCATCAAATGGCTGGAGCATCGTAGGATACCTTTCCCAGCATGACCCACATGCCCAGAACTACTTCTCATTTGCCAAAAAAATTGGCCAAAGCCCTGCTACAAAATGGACAACGTCATCAGAGAGTGGTGCCATGAGGTCGTACATCTTCCCCCTGGCCACCCCGAGCTCAATGCCATTGAGCAGGTGCATGAAGTGCCACGTCTGCTCATCCCTCCAGTGATTCACCAGGGCAGACCTTCAGGCCAAGTTACAGGCTTTGCGTTAACCCAGGGGTGTGGACAGGAGCTATTCGTCAGTCTCAGCTCTTTGAAGAGGAGCACTGGACGTTGGATAATATCCATGAGAGCGTGGAACCTGTCATCATAAACATAGCCACTGATGATGAGGATGAGGATGAAGACCTCTTCCCGGACAGCGATGGAGAATAAATTGTTTTTCTGTATTGGATGTTTCATTTCTGTACTTGCAAAATATGTTTTTGAAACATATAAGCCTAACAATAGTTGTTTCATTATAAAAATGTATTACACATATTGATACTTATCAATAAATCAAAGTATATCAATTTAATTATCTACTCTAAAAACCAACTCCTCAAACATCGACAAAACTTACAGGAACTACACCCTTACAGTGTTCGAGCCACTTTATAAATAAATGGCAATCTCCATTTTAATTTCCCTATCACCTTATACTTGACAGGTTACTATTTTAAACTGGCCACTCTTCACAGTGGATTGGATTGATTTGGATCATGGAATTTAGGGCATAGCCTAAGGGTGGAACCTATTACTGTCATTCAGGTCTGAGAAATAGTTGGAGGTGTTGGAAAGAAGTAAGGAAAAAGCAATGTATAAAAAAATTACAGAATATCAGCAAGAAAAAGAGATAGAGGGTTGTTGGTCATTTTGTGTTAAGATCACTTACCAGTCTAATCCTATGCAATTGTCTATTTATTACAATGATCATCACTGTCATATTAGAAAAAATATCAAAGGAGTTACGACGAATGCCAAAGTTTTCTTCACTTTGTTAATTGATTTTTAATTATATAATTTTTCAAGGGAGAAATAGTGGTAGAAAGTAATTTTTCGGATTACTTGTGGAACCCTTTTCTTCAAGGATTCTAGCACTCGACCTCATGGCATAAATCCTATATACTACTACTACCACTACTACAAAGTGTAAACAAGGAGTATTGGTTGTATTTCATTGTTGCTAGAGGTTGAGACTTTTTCACGAATAGCCAATTATCCATCGAGAAGGAGGTAAGTTAGTGACGTCATAAGTTACGTCATTATATCTTCGAAGGACACTCCTCTGAGTTTGTTGGCGATGTCTACAAGAAGTCGGTGTTACTCTTATAATTACCAGAATTATGCAGCTTTCGTAATACAGAATACAGTAAAAAATTAGGTAGGGATGTAAAGATACCCTGTGACAAAGTGTCACGTTTGTCAGGTACGTTGATAAAATTTTATTCCGGAAAAACACCGGGACACTTGCTGTGAATCTCATAGTAGGCTTTTACAAAATATGGAGTGAGAATACAACCTTTAGAGTAGGAATTGGAAGCCATAACAAGAGTACCAAAGAAATGTAACCTGACCTGATGTGGTAACTGTGGAGACATTGCACTTGCGTCTGTTGTAAGTGTAATATATGGTATGCTTATTCCCAGTAAGCTAGGGGAAATAATGGTAAATTGCTAGTGATGAACAAGGAGCTGAACATTCCAAATATTTGTGTTAAGAGATTGTGCAGACTTACATGAAACTCAAAATTCGCCTATTTGTTTTTATTGATTATAGGAAGACATTTGATAGCTTCTACAAACCAATATTGTGGAAGAGCTTGTCATTATGCTGTTTTGGTTAAACATGTCTTAATAAAAAACCTCAGTGCATATTCAAGACTTTATTCAACGAAGATCTCAACACAAAGAATTACAGAAATCAACAGAGCACTGTACACAGGGATAGTCAACAGTAAACAAATACAGCACAAACAGCAGAAAAGAAAGCAACCATTCGCTAATGACAAACACAACGTAGCTAAACATTCAGACAGGTTATTAAGTTAAATACCATTTTACCACATTCACCCCGGCTTTATTAACACCGTCGTACCCTAAGAATCGAATTTACACAATTATAATATACAACATCTTACAAAAATACAATTAAAGTATTGAATTACAATAGTGTCATAAACCCCAGTAAAATTAATGACATATCAGACAATTTACAGGACGACTTATGCGTTGTGAACACCTAGGGTCAACTGACAGGTTATCATCAATAATTGAAGTTGGAGCATAATCATTGACAGATTGTTTTGTTTCCTGAATTTCAGAAACATTTTCTTTACTGACAATTTCATCCTCATCCTCAGGTAAACAGACATCAGTGTTTTCGACAAGCTGTGTCTCGTTGGTCACAGGTGATGATGGCACATTACGAGGATATCGTGCTAAATCAATGAAAGCAACAGTATCTTCACGTCCATCTTTAAATCTGATATGTGCGTATGAAGGGTTAGCTTCTAGTAAATTAACTTCGTAACGAGAGGATCTTCTTTTCTGTGCACACGTCTTCTCAGAACAGTGACTGATTTGCACGGCCATGTGGGAAGACTCATTCCTGAAGAAGTCTTTTGCTGAAAGATGAACATTCTCTCATGGTGTGTCTCACCAGTAGCAGTGGAAAGCAGAGTGCATATCAAATGCAACCCGTCATCAAGGACCATTTCAAAAGCTGTTGGTGGTAAACCGCCAGATTTCAAGGCAAGCATCATGGACTTCCACCTGGTCCCAACAAAACACTCACATTGGGCATTGCCAGTTGGATGATGGGGCCTAGAACGACTTGTTGAAAGACCATGTTTAAGGAGGAGTGATATCAGTTTAGAGGACAAAAGATGCTCCTCTATCAGTGTGCACATAGTTCGGCAAACCATAAATCGAGAATAATTAGTGAGACAAGAAATAATTGTAGTGTCAGTCATATCCTTGCACAGAAAGGTGAAAGGAAATCTACCATACACGTTAACAATTATCAATGTGTAGCGATTGCTAGCATGCGATGAGGATAGTGGGCCATTGAAATCAACATTTACGCGATCAAATGGTTTTATGGCTCCTATTAGTTGAGCCGAAGGGCACGATAAAAATTAGGTTGCACTTGCTACAGGTAGGACAAGACTATATTACACTTTTCAAGCCCCCCAAGGAATAAGAAAAATCCCGAGCTCTAGTAATTCCTGGATGACAGAGAGACTCTGTCATCCAAGCGCAAGTTTCGTGATAAAGCATCGGCTGTGGCATTCAACCTACCAGGTCGATGCTGGGCATCAAATGAATAGGGCATTAGTTCGACTTTCCATAGCAAAATATTTACATTTCTGTTATCAGTGTGAAGAGCTTTCCAGTCACATAATGGCCCCATTTCTTTACCGATTCGATGATAGCATAAGCCTCCTTTTCAACACTGCAATGTCTTCATTCGGCACTAGTGAGGGATCTTGAGAAAAAGGCTACTAGATGTCCATCCTGGTTTAAAGTAGCTCCAATAGCAAAATCAGACGCATCGGTTTCAGCAGTAAAACATAATTTCGTCCACAGCGGCTTTAGCAGATGAGGATACGGCATCCTTCAAGTCATTGATAGCACCGACTACCTCTGGAGAGAGTGGAAGAATGGCATTGATGAGAGAGCGAATCCTCTCAGAAAAACGAGGAATCTATGAGAATAATAAGATAATAAGCTTGTCATTCGTTGCAGCGACCTCTTAGTCTGTGGAACCTTCTAAGGTTTTCGTCGTGTTCTTCTTGAGTGTTGCCAACAACGATGTCATCAAGATAAGCATAAACACCCTTTAGACCATTCGTAATAATGATATCATCAATAATCCTTTGAAAAGCTGCCATTCCACTGGCGAGACCAAAACATAACCTGGTAAATTGATAAAGGCCCTCATCTGCTTCAAAAGCTGTATAAGGTCGATCTTCCTCCGGTAAAGAGAGCAGGAACTCTTTAAATCCATGGAACTAAAGACTTTGTATTTGACTATTTCACTATAGGTCATCTATGCTAGGAAGGGGCTATGCATCCATTCGCCGAATAATCGACAATCATACATCTCTTATTCCTTTTGTGAACAACAACCACTTCGCAAATGTATCCACTCAGAAACGAGCTATCGTATAAAAGCAACTCTTCTTTGTAGGTAACCATTTTTTTTTTTTTCTTCTTTGTCGTCGAGAATAATACGGTAATACATCCCGATTGTTGCTGTTGCCGTTGCGGAGACTAGAGTGATGTTCAACAAAAGCCTGGGCCGGGTCAGTGTTGGGTGGTACTGGAATCAGGCGCTCTAGCTTAATTTTCACATCATCAGCGGTGGTTCGTCCAAACCGAAGCCTTTTCAATATGCGTATTATAAAGGCACTCGCATTCTGTAAGGAGCTCTATTGCTGAATGGACATGAATCGTGTTATGGCACTGAAACTATATCGAAAAGATTTTGTTGATACGAGAATAAAGCTTTAAGAAAAAAAAATTAGGAGTCAGGTGGTAAGATACTCTTAGAACTGATACCATAAGGGATATTGTGGAAGTTCCTTTTGTAGATTAGATAATAGGATTTGATGTTGTTTTGTTATCCTGAGAATTACAGCTCAGAAGCATTCACACCTTTTGATTTTATTATCATTAACGTGAATTACTGAAAAAATTGTCAGAATATAGATTCAAACACAATTGCAGTACTGGAGATTATTACGTGTCTATATGACAGTATTATATATTCTATTCACTTGAGCATGTCTTTCATTTTGGTAGAAGCATTAAAGGTATAGGAACTGGATGTTACAGAGTTGAACTTCTTGGGCTTAATATATCTTTGATTGTATTCTTTAAAGATTAAAAACTTCCTACTTTATTTTCTTTCAATTGCTCTAAAATTAATTCTCTTTCTGGCTTGATATTTTATAGTATTATGAATAGGATTCCTGAGGACAAACAAACCTGTTTAAGATAAGAATTTAAAAATACTTACATATCACTTCAGGCCCTTTCTAATTCTCAAAATGCTTGAAAATGCAAAATACAATTTCACAAATTCATCGCATTTGGCTATAAGAAGAAAATCTGTTCAGTAAGAAATGCCCATCATTAAGGCTTAAACTACAGTAGAGGTCACGTCATAATCGTTATACTTACCACTTAGAAAAGTTCATTTC
The DNA here is from genome assembly GCF_040412425.1 of Macrobrachium rosenbergii. NCBI lineage: Eukaryota > Metazoa > Arthropoda > Malacostraca > Decapoda > Palaemonidae > Macrobrachium > Macrobrachium rosenbergii. The sequence continues at coordinate 3,934,921 of NC_089748.1, read as the reverse complement.
ATCAGGTTTTTTATTGTCATATCTTTTATATTTCAACTCACATGCAAACACATATGAATAACCGCCATGAGCAAACCTTTGCACATGTAGGCCTATTGTACACACTAACACACACTCATATATGTATATACATACACAAAAAATATAGTTTAATATCCAATTCACGAAAACCTCAGGAATAACTTACACCCAAGATGAATTATAAATGGTAAATGCTTCGTCCGAGGCAGGATTCGAACCGTTGTCTGCTTTAGAAATAACGATACACAGTCTGAGACCACGCAACTATCAAGAGAGATAACTCTTATCAACTATAATTCCGGAGGTATGGTGAATTGCATATTGAAAGATATTTGCCGCTTAATATTCTTGAATATAAAAAAGTCACACGAGTATTAATGACAAAAACTGATAATCAGGCAAGTGTTAGAAACTTACTAATCAACTATCATGGAGGTGATGGGTTCATGTCGATTCTAAGCACAGGACCTGAATTCGACAGGCATATGTACAGCAGCGTCGATGTTACCTTATAGCTCTTGGTAGCTGTGGTCTAAGTCACTGCTTATGGTTGCTCCTACATAGGACGTATGACTTACCAATTATAATTCTCCTTGGGTGCAATTTATTACCAAGGTATAGTGAACTGGATATTAAACGAATTTTGTGGCTTAATATTCGTGAATAAAAAAACGTCACGCACGTATGTGACAAAAATTCATATATGTATATATACAGTATATATATATATATATATATATATATATATATATATATATATATATATATATATATATATATATATATATATATATATATATATATATATATATATATATATATATATATATATAACACATATTTGTGTGTGTGTGTATATATATATGTATATATATATATATATATATATATATATATATATATATATATATATATATATATATATATATATATATATATAGTATATATAACACACATTTGTGTGTGTGTATATATATATATATATATATATATATATATATATATATATATATATATATATATATATATATATAACATTCTGTAAATCTTTAAATTTCTATATTTGAAGGTGAGATGCTTAAAGAATGGCAAGGTATTTTTGGAACCTGTTACTCCGAGTATCATGAGAGAGCCACGTAACAACTCTGGTATGAGCTGAGTTGGTATGTTTGTTGAGCGAACAAGCGTTTCCTAGTTCATGGTTACAGAATTTAATTTTGCACTTTTTTATTTTTTGTAGAGGAACCAGGTTTGGATGAAATCTGGCGTAACAAATTTATCTTTTATTAATCTATCAAAATGATGTTTTGAAGATAATTGCTGTAATAATTAAAGTCTCGGCTATACATACGTCTATTATTATTATTTTCATTATTATTATTATTATTATTATTATTATTATTATTATTATTATTATTATTATTCAACGTACATTCACACTCTAGTTGATGATAGGAGAAAAAGACTCATTAAGCGAAATTTGTGTTTCTACAGTTTTCTTATTTTATACGCAATTTTACAGATATACGATAATGGAAAATACTGCTCTTAGATTATGAAAGCTCTTCCTTTCGTCTTTTGGCGCCTTTGCTAAAAAAAACTTCATCTATTGAGGTTTTCACCTATTATTATTATTATTAGTATTATTATTATTATTATTATTATTATTATTATTATTATTATTATTATTATTATTATTAAATATTTCATTTGAATTTTTCCATTGAACTATGTTATCTTAATTTAACCAGATTGATTTTCATCAAGTAGTCAAAACTTCATGGTTATAAAATATAAGAAAAGCAGCATCATATTCATGCTTAACGGGGATTAAAGCCCATACCTACGGTAAATGATTTCCCTGAAGGAAATCCAGCTGTCACAACAAGCACGGATTATCATCCTTACCTCTGAAGGTTAGAAAAAGGATAATAAAAACAAAAAAGTTCAGTTCTTTGCTGTTCTTTCTAACTTAAGTTTTGACAATTCTTTAGAACAACAGAATTTAGCTTAGAATATTTGTACACCCCAGGAATCTACTTGCTCTCCAAAATGTGTGCGCATAGCAATGCAGGCTCGGGCATATCAGGTCACATGACGTGCATATTCTGGCTTCGTGGCAGGGGACTTTGTCTGCTAGAGGTACTCATTATTCACGTGGTAAC
>NC_089748.1:3907735-3930235 GCF_040412425.1 Macrobrachium rosenbergii | reverse complement strand
TTTGTGGCTTAATGTTAATTTCTATTTGTATTCAAAAAGTCTTGAAGTTAGTGGAGGCTTTTCAGGTTCAAGGACACCCTTCCGGAACTAATTGAAATTATGTCGGATCTACTCGGCGACCCTTAGGATGTCAGTCATCGCACTGGTTGCATTTTAAAATTATAAGAATTTTCAGACATTTTACAGACCATCCATATTCTTGTAAACCACTATCCTGTACAATACTTCTCAACCCACCTATTGCCTTCCACTTCTTGTTTTAGAATCTCTCAGCCCTTCGTTGGCTGAGTCGGTTGAGCTTCAGACTGTCACTCGATGGGCCGGAGTTCAATTCCACCGACCGGCTGATGAAGAGTTAGAGGAATTTATTTCTGGTGATAGAAATTCATTTCTCGCTATAATGTGGTTCGGATTCCACAATAAGCTGTAGGTCCCGTTGCTCAGTAACCAATTGATTCTTAGCCACGTAAAATAAGTCTAATCCTTCGGGCCAGCCCTAGGAGAGCTGTTAATCAGCTCAGTGGTCTGGTAAAACTAAGGTATACTTACTTAGAATCTCAGTGGTAATATCAACTGGAGTTGCTGAATAAGTTCTGTGTCGAGGGTTCGTGATCTGGCAGTACCAATCCATTTATCACTTATAAATTCCCCTTTGATGATAAGTCTCCATCGGGGATATTCCCGAGGTAGTGTGAATTTGATATTAAGCGACATTTGTAGCTTCATGATTGCACATAAATCACAGTGTGATAAAAAATTTCATAATAAGAGCTGCGTGTTCCAAACGTATCAATGAACTATCATGGCGGAAGTGGGTTAATGCCGAGGCTAAGTACAACTTCCCTGCTCACGACCGGTAAAAAAGTACAGCAGAATCGGCATTCACTTATACCTCTCTTGATAGCTCAGTGGTAACGTCGACTGGAATTGCTGGATAAGTTCTGTGTCGAGGGTTCGTGACCGGGCAGTACCAATACATTTATCACTTATAAATTCCCTGTCAGTGATAATTCTCCATCGGAGATATTCCCGAGGTAGCGTGAATTTGATGATAAGTGACATTTGTAGCTTCAGGATTGTATATAAATCATGGTGCGATAAAAAATTTCATAATAATAGCTGCGTGTTCCAAACGTACCAGTGAACTATCATGGCGGAGGTAGGTTAATGCTGAGGCTAATTACAACTTCCCTGCTCACGATGGGAAAAAAAGTACAGCAGAATCAGCATTCACTTATACCTCTCTTGATAGCTCAGTGGTAACGTCGACTGGAGTTGCTGGATAAGTTCTGTGTCGAGGGTTCGTGAACAGGCAGTACCAATCCATTTATCACTTATAAATTCTCCTCTGGTGATAATTCTCCATCAGAGATATTCCCAAAGTAGCGAATTTGATATTAAGCGACATTTGTAGCTTCATGATTGTGAATAAATCATGGTGTGATAAAAATTTCATATATATATATATATATATATATATATATATATATATATATATATATATATATATATATATATATATATATATATATATATATATATATATCTCACAAATATCATGTAATATCCAGTTCACTAAACCTCAGAAGTAACTTACACCCGTGAGTAATTATAAATGATAAGCGCTTCGTCACCATTCAGGAGTCGAACCGCTGCCTGAATTGGAAACAACGAGAAACAGGGACTTTAACCACTGACCCATACCACTCTCTAATTAATTTTCCTTGGGTCTAAGTTATTCCAATAGTGAACTGGATGTTAAACGATATTTGTTTAATGTATGATATTGAAATATAAAAGGAAATATGAAAAAAACATGTGTCAATAAGTGAAAAATTCATATATATATATATATATATATATATATATATATATATATATATATATATATATATATATATATATATATATATATATATATATATATATATATATATATATATATATATATATATATATATAATATATATATATATATATATATATATATATATATATATATATATATATATATATATATATATATATATATATATATATATATATATATATATTATTTTTTTGTTGAACCAAGATTACCATATGCGTGGCTAAATCAGCCACTACAGCCTAATTACTCTGAAGACATTATGAAAATAAGAATTGGGAATTTCAAGGTAATTCATAAGCAATTACACAAGAATTTAGAGGAAGCTCAGAAGAATATGATAGACAGGTATCAAGAAGGATTAAGGCCAGTAGATTACAAGATAGGCGATGAAGTTTACCTCAAGAAGGAAGTAAGAAGTGGAATTAATTACAAGTCAGCCACTAAATTCACAGGGCCATACAAGGTCATAGATGTGCAAGAGACTAAGGTGAAAGTGAAAAGGTGAATGAAGTAATACCTTCCACATATGCTGAATCATTAGAAGAAGAAGGATTTTGGATAAATAAAGATAAAGTCAAGAGAACAAAAGAAGTTAAAGAGGCAGAACTGACTGAAGAATTAGAAGCAGCTACTTCAGAAGAAAAAACTAGATATAACCTAAGAAATAGAAGAGTCACATTTCAGTAATAATGATAAGAACAAACCCGTCATTTCATCCTATTATTCCCTGTATTTGATTTCTTCGTTGCTGAGTTTGCCTTCATTGGTTGACTTAGTAATGAAACTATTTTTTTATAATGTTGCAATGCTTACTTTAATTAGTCGGTCTTGTAACAAAAGAATTTGGGGTTAAGGCGCCGTAGCTTCGAATTTACTTTTTCTTTAACTGAGGGGAATTACTTGGAAGCAAGAAAGTAAAGTAAAATTTCTGAAATGTAACGTATTAAAGTCAGAAGGGTTAACAGTCATCTTTAGGGATTTGCAACCCACTGTCACTAATAGAAGAATGAGCTAGAAGTTTAAGACAGGTTTTAAATGATTTCACGAGAATCTTGTTTTCAAATCACGAATATTTGTGTCAGTGTACTAATCATAGAAGTAAAAGGTAAAGAAATGAGAAATACAGTTTGTAAGATTTGTGAGAGTACTTTAAGGATACCTCACCAAGGAGAAGTCTTGGCATAACCCATAACATGTCAACATTGAAAAGAGTGCATGAACTATACTAACACTAGAAGTAGAAATAGTAATTACTTATTTTCCCGTAGAACTAACACGTTTACGATCTTCGTTTCTTAGAGATACTTTAATTAGCGAAAGCTTACCGATTTGTTTTGCCAGTCAAAAAATATTCATAAGTACTACTTTGTTTTCCCGACCCAAGTTGCCAGTCATTCTTTCAAGTTAGTCATTTAAAATGTAGAAGTTTCCTATGCAAAGAGAAATCTATACTTGCATTGATAAAGTCAAGCAACACGTACACAAGTAAGTTACACATGTTAGTTACACAATGTTTGAATACACCCAAGATACAAGTAAGGACATTATCATTCGTTTGTAGCAGCGAGCCCAACAAGAAATCCATGAAGAACGGCCAAGAAATGAAGGTTGCCACCTTATGATTGTACAGATTGGTTACTTTTAAGAATTTAAAATCCACCTGTTAGGCAGCTAGGTATGAGGGCTGAGTAAATCCAAATGTAACTTGGATAGATAATTGCTAATGTTTCTTTGCTCTTTTATATCATTTACGATTGTTTAATACTTAAAGCCAGATACATAGAAGGAATTTGTCATACAAAACGTGCATATTGTTAGGAGCCCTCATAGTCCATACTGTTTTGTTTATTTAGAAAACTGTCAGGAGCCAGTTAGGTAGCATGGCCGAGACTGTATCGAGTGAATAGAGAAAAATGTATTTTTTCGGAGTAGAAATATCCTATTTCCATTTGGGTCAGTACGAAGGACCATAACGTAATAAATCTCCAGCCGTCAAAACAAGTCTCCAACCATATCTTCAAGAACACACCAGCACTAACGAGGCGCTAAGAGAAATTGCATCTGGCCGTGCCTTCGAAATCCACGAGGGTCCTGCGAAGGAACCTTATGGTTAGTAAGAGTGTGGGAAAAACCTCACCCCCCCTTGACTTCAAACGATAGCCCAAGGAAATAAGCCACGCCCACAGGTCAAGCCTAGATGTTTTGGCCAATCAAATGCCATCAGTGCCAGAGACCTAGGGACATCCTACAAGGAGCAAATACCCAATAATCAACAGGAATTCCTTAAAACACACCTCCAAAAGTTGGAATGAAGCAAGTGGAGGAGGTGCCTCAGAAAAGCAGTACCTGCCCAGAATATGACATCATGGTTGACACAAGGGAAAATGGGAGATATAAGGACAGGCATACAGGAAAGGACAGAGAGAAAAGTTGCGGAGAGAAAAGAGAGAGACAGAGAGAAAGCCGCAGAGTGGGAAGATAGAGAGAGAGAACTATTCCGAAGTGTGGGAAGCAGAAAAGACAGAAGGAGAAGTGTTTTAGTGAAGAAAGACTCTCTCAAACAATAGTCCCCGTAATCTAATTCGTTAAGTCTCTCAAAACCATTATTTCAAAGTCTCGAAACCATTATCTTAAAGTCTCGAACCATTAAGAAACAGTTAAGAACTATAGGTGGAACTGTAAGACAAAAATCACAAATAAAGAAGAAACGGGAACAATTAATCATTTTCCTTTAACCTCGGTAATTTACAATTTAATAACTGTTTTAAAGAGCCACTTGTTCCTACTTACAATAATTATCACACGCCCTAAGCCGGACACGTTTACCTTAGTGTTGGGCCCTTTGAAGGAAAGAAACAGGGTCCGACAACATATATATATATATATATATATATATATATATATATATATATATATATATATATATATATATATATATATATATATATATATATATAAGGGAAATGCCACGTAGCATTTGCCTCTATTTATACACTCATCATATATATATATATATATATATATATATATATATATATATATATATATATATATATATATATATATATATATATATATATATATATATATATATATATATATATATATATATATATATACATACGTGTTTATGTATATTTTCAGTTATGTTAAGTTCTGCTGGACAGGAACCAGACATACGAGGAATTAATAGATGAGAGCATAAGGAGTTTAACTGCGAAGGCAAAATGACGTCTGAGAGCAGATGCGTTGTTCTGAGTCAGAGGAACAGCCGACGAAATGTTCCGTACAGACAGTAAACAGAGATGTTATATTTCCCCGCCTTAAAGGAAGATCTATAGAAGAGGCATTAACGATGAAGAAAAAACTTGCGAAGCATAAGCAATTCACCAATTTTTTTTTTAATATCCGTGCTCAGCAATCTGAAGTATGCGATTTAGTCAGCACAGTTGTGATGAAACTTGCAATCTCCAAGTGTTGATAAAAATGAGAGGCCCAGTTAAATTCTTATTAAAAGAAACGAACAATAATTATCGGGAAAGACAATTATTCAAATGAGAGTAACAATATTTTTTTCAGCCAGACCATGGATTAAAACTATCAATTTTGGAATTCATGCCTAACAAGCTCAAAAATAAACACATCTTTAAAGAAGCTTGGGGGTGTAGTTATCTGATGTCTTTGTGCCTTTTTATTTATTAAGGAGATATTTCAAGGGCATATCATATACAGTTTCCATACAGAAAATATCATACTTAATTCGTGTATATATAAAGGTATACACACCACCAAACCCACTTAATTATATGATGTTTACCGTAGCACACAACAATGCAGTTGGTATTTGTATATTTTCAATAGGTAGGGACAAGAAGTATTCTCTCTCTCTCTCTCTCTCTCTCTCTCTCTCTTATTTTGTGGGAAGATTTTTTCCAAGCTTAAAGTCTTGAAGGAGTTTAAGTCTATCTTGTATATCGTTAATACTTTCGCTCTCCAAGATTGCGTTAAGTTATCTGATTGTTTTGTGCTTGCGTTGGATACTGATGTCTGGGTCCAACTCAGTTGTGCAGACGTTGTCTCGATCACAGACGTAGTTCCCCATTTTTTTATCGATACGACCTTGAAGTGACGGTGTTATCATTATTCAACGAAGGCATTTTCTTTCCTTTGAGATAACGGTGTTGAACAAACACTTTCGCCTTCGAAAACAAAAAAGAAAGAAAAAGCTGAATGAGGATGTTAGGGGTGTTTTTATGCAGCAATATATATTTACCCAAGTTGATAAAGTTTCTTACATGTCCTTGGGAACTACAATTTTAAATTCATATGTTGGTGTAAATGTTTTTTACTTTAACTCTTCACTGAAAATCGAGTCAACTTTCGAAAGGCTAATTAAATGCACTTTCTAGTTAAGATTTGTTTGTTACTCTATATACTTTTTTCTGCCTGAGTTCATTGCCAAAATTTTTGTGTGAAATAAAGGTTTGGCAAAGGCATTTATTTTTTCATGCACGGAATTCACTGTTGGAAGGAAGTGGGTTGTTAAGGAAGGTAAGGAAATACGCTGCCAAATTCTTGCTTAACTGACTGGCGCCATTGTGCCATTGTTTTTTGGTGCCATACTTAATTGTATGTGTTCTTATTAGCAGTCGCCGATGTTAGTAATATTATCCTTCTCGAAATGAATGTGAAGAGGAAACAATGTGTTTAATGATTTATGGAACTGTCTATCAGACTTCTCTGAAATTTGAAAATCAATGCTGATCATCTGCATTGATATTTTTCCTTTGTTTTGATCCCTTGAACCTTGTTCCAAGCTGATAACTTTCTTTTTAATATTTCACTCTTGCTGAGGTCATAACGTATGATACGAATTTCCATTTTATTATTGTACAGAATGATAATTAAATGGAAATTATTTCTATAACTCTTTATTATTACAGATTTCATAACAAACTAGCTGTCCTGATGTTCTTGATCAAACAACTAACGTTTTCTTCAATCTCATGTTGCCCTAAAAAATTCTAACTAGAAAAAAATGTTCTTTTCCGATTATTAGGAACTGCTGGTCAAGAAAGTGACGTACTGGTTTGATCTAAGGGGATGAATATTCGTTTTGAGTAATAATGACAATGCCACGACTAGAGATCAATTTAGAAATGCAGATGCTGTTCTCATAACGCCAGACGATACGTGTCCGAAATATCCATCGGGTTTCAACCGAATTGCAAACCTACCTACCTTGCACCAAGAAAGGTTTTGAAAACTGAAATAGAGAAGGGATTGCCAGGTGCATTACAGATCAATAAGAAGAATGTTAAAAAAAAATTGTAAAGTAACCAACTGAATTGTATTACTGGTCCTAATGTTTTTCCAATTCCGAAGCTATCGAACTTATTTTGCTCCAAATCTAGAGCAAAGTAAGCATTGAAGTTAGATTACTGATAAAGATTAAATGACTAGACATATACAAACATCCTGATCCAGACTGAGTAGTTTTAGCGGCTAATTATCAAAATAAAAATTCAAATTAATTCTGTCCTGTGGTTTTCGCTGAGCTGGGAAACAAATACTAAGTTTTTAAATGCTCTCATTCTTTTCCCGGACATTACTTATAGTTGTCAAGGAAGGATTCACATGCAGTAACAAAGAAGTCTTTGAAATTTTGTTTCTACATCATGGTTCAGCTGGAGTAGTTGTCTTCTTTTTAGTTATCTACTAAGTAAAGCAGCAGTTGGTTAGCTTTTTTTAAATGATACATCTTAGGGGGAGGGGGGGTATGGAACAAAGGAGCTAGAAAAATTGAAATTCAATTTGGCTGTCTTCATGGACACTCCGGTGATAGAGGAAAATATAAACCTGCGTCAACTCTGCTCACTGAGTCTTCAGAGGTGGGAGAATTTACAGTATATCAAGCAAGTAGTTTTGGAATGTGGTACAGTTACCTTTAGAAAACAGCCTTGTTACTAATAAATCCTCTGTTCTGTTTAAGTCAGGATGGCAGTAGGCAACAAATACATGGAAGAAGCTTATCGAATCATTAAAATCGGAAATTACCAGAGGCGTGACACCATTCTGATGATGCCTGAATAAGAAAGCATGGAATTTACATAGCTTACCAGTTAGTTCACTGAAGAACACATTCCTGATAGGAACAAATTACTTGCTGGAATTTCCTTGATTTTTCAGTAGTTCCTTCCAATGAGTGCATTTTGCTTGGACATATTAAGCAAAGCAAACTGGTAGTTTAGACGTTAGATTAGATAAATCCGTCTACCAATAATTGTAATCAGATTCCTGTAATGTGTCGTACTTCATTGCTATATCTTTAAGTGTAGAAGACAGGATCAATACAGGTTTTTCATGATGCATTAAAAGTTACCTTTGGTTTTTTCTAAAGTTATAATATTGCCAGACACTAAAGAACTCATAAATAATTTAGTTTTATGGGGTCTCAAGTATTCGGGGCTCAGCTGAGAACTTTTGTCTCTCTCTTTGAAATATTGTGATAGGGAAGACGATATTTTATAGGGAAGACGAATAAAATACTCATTCCGAGAGCAGACTAATTTTCTGTTCAATTTAATTTTGTTTGCTAAAGTTGGAAGTGCTTTACTGAAGATTCGTTCATTTCTTCTATGAAATTAAACAAAATATTACTGGAAATGCACCAAGCATCAGTGATTACGTAGTTTTTCCAGAGTTGCTTCAAATTAATATCTCAGCTTTACGGAGACGGCTGCAACTGTACGAATTTACCCGCTCTTTGGTACGGAATTAGTCAGCTTTTCCATGAACCTGTTAATATTGTCACAAACCTTCTAGGTGTCACTAAAGGCTCGAAGCATATTTACAGGTTCCAATTTTGAAATACTGTCTTCAAAGCTGACGGTATTCTTCAGGATTACCAAGAATACCTTGAGAAATAACAAAATAGGTGAACACTGAGTTTCGAATTACCAATATTACAATTTCTGTAAAAATTTTTGTAAATATGTCCATATTCAGGACAGTAGCAGATTGCAAAAATGTCACTGTAAATTGTTTATTGCATATGGAAAGTCACATACTTACCATTATAAATTTAGTGCAAATGGGAAGCCAAATACTTCCATCGTAAAACTGAATACTTATGGTGGGAAAACGAAATCTACCTCTAATTTTCCCGTCTTCATTTGTAAAGTCAAACCTCCATAATTCTAACGCCACTAGCAGAATTCTAAATCAACTTTCACACCTGAACCAGTTACTGAAGAATATTTAGATACCCTTACAGAAGTTTGGTAACGTCATTTGTGATGAACAGTAGTGCCACTGGTTCTCTGTGAAATTTTGCTTAATATTAAAGTATCAATCATTTTACTGTCTGCTAGATATATAGAGGAAATAATTTTGTTGGAATTTTGGTATTTCATAAAATGAAAAAAAAATACAGACTTGCAACCTGTTAAAATGAATGGGTCACAATGTCAGTAAATGGCTCAAGATTTACCTCAAGGTTTGTTATATATAATCTTTGTTATTTGAGTGTCGGAAGTTCTCTTCTCGGCACCATTCACCGTGTATGAATTGTGTTTCTGTTGTAATGAACTTATGTTCACAAATATTTTAAGATTTAAGAAGTGGCAAGAGCAGGCTCTTTTTCATTTTTAAGATCAGTGCCACAAAGGATTGTTTAAAGCCAAGGGGCAAGATCGCCAACAGAGCAAAAACACAGAAAAATACTCAAAGAGGATAACGAAAATTACTAACAATCTTAATTATTTATTACGAAAAAAAAAAATTAATCATATCTTAAATGAAAACCCCACAAAAAAACTGAATAAGGGTGTACAAAAAAACATTCACCTAAATTAAACTTTCACACGATGGAACGAGAGACAGTAATTAGGAAGAGGAAGGAAAACAACCTATTCCTATGAAACCCCTGAAAACTCTAGTATAAGAGAATGAAAGGGGGAAGAGCCTTAATCCTAAATTTTACAAAATAAACCTTAATATTACATACATAATAAAAAAAACTGACGATGTTAACATCAATTAACCCACGCCCAGGGAGATAGCACGTTGAATTTATAGAAGGGGCAGCACCACACACATGGCTGTCCAAAAACGGTCCTGGAGTCACCAGGAGTCTGCAGCTGGAGGATACAGCCCACTGACATGCGTCAGCAACGTCTATATACAGTGAACACAGTTTATATCCTTACCGGCTTTCAAAACAGAATCAGGCGTTTTCACGACTCTGGAGGTTAGCAGGACGAAAGCACGCAAGACGAGGGGAAGACAGGCTGTCCTTCCAAAGGCCACAGGCAAGTCCAAGGATGCAAAGCGAATAGTAGATACAGGGGAGCACAGGCAAGTGCTCTCCAGAACGCACGGGAAGGGCGTCCGATCGCAGCAAAGGAGATGCCCCTCAGTAAGCAGCTGCAACAAAGTCTCCAGGCAACGTCCTCCGAAGTATGGAGAAAAAGGTTGGCCTCAAATGCAGCAAGGCGTTCAAACAGAATAAAAATCTCCAGAATATTGATGTCCTACAGGAATAAGGTCAGCAAAACCTCCACGATAAGAAGCCGAATACACATTGCCTTCATCCTCAGCCAACGGTCCCCACCACACGTGAGGCAACGAACGGGGAATCACCAAACAAGCATTCAGCCATATAAATAAATGAAAAGAGAGAAAAAAACTTTCATGGGCGAAGTACCACTTAAATAACAACCTTCGGTGGGAGCGAAAAGAACCTTAACCAGCTTTTCTTGTGGCACAAATAGAAGATTAAATTGGAATTAACTGAAAGTAATTTACTTTAAAAGGCCACGAATAAAAATGAAGCAAATTATTACACTGTTAACAAAGTTGTTTAAATCGTTGGTCTGCAAAATAAAATGGTACAGTACACCAGGCGATACTATTCTCCCACTTCCAACAAGCAAAGTAAAGTTATTGATAGTCTTAACAAAGATGTGGACTAGCTCAATAAATAGTGAGGCATATAAGGTGAACTCCAATGTAACAAAAACCTTACTGTATATACAATTTCGCATCGCGTTCATGTTTAGCAAATCGTTTTGTAAAGGCAATAGCGCTTAAAGGTTCTCGAGTATTTGATGATGGAGCTCCCTATTTCTTAAAATTAGGCCATCTTCCAATTCTTTGTGATTATTCTTGGATTATAGTTCTGCCTGTCTGAATTTTTGTGAGCGAACACCCGAATTTGCCCAGGCTGACGATTTAATTTTTTCCCCAACAATAATATTTGTGATTTAGACCACCAACTACAGGTACACTCTTTAGTCTCTTTTTCAAGATTTTTTTTTTTTAAATAGGGAACTTCTATTGACGCCCTTGATGCTCAATCCAGCCAAAATTATGAGTGCTGCAAGTTTTGCTGATCATTAGCAGCAACATTCCTCAGAAGGGCAACTTTGTGTTTAACCCAGCGTTAAATGTTATTCCTTTCTTTATTTTCGTTTAGCCTCTCTTTTTTAGACGTGTCATATATAATAATAATAATAATAATAATAATAATAATAAATAATAATAATAATAATAATAATAATAAAAATCCACAATTGTACAGTAAATATATTATGTAAAAAGAACCAAAGACTTTCGAACACCTGAACGAGGTTCCTCATCAGTGTTAACGTTAACACTGATGAGGAACACCGTTCATGTGTTCGAAAGTCTTTGGTTCTTTTTACATATTAATATATTTACTATATAATTGTGGATTTTTATTACTCAGATTGGTTTTCACGAAATTGTGAATCTATTAGCAATAATAATAATAATAATAATAATAATAATAATAATAATAATAATAATAATAATAATAATAACTAATAATAATAATAATATAATAATAATAATAATAATAATAATAATAATAATAATAATAATAATAATAATAATAATAACTGAACCCCTCAATGTAGCAGTACTGCTACACTTACTGGCAGTACTTTTGCTGCTGATAAATACATTAGGTAAAGAGAATTCGTAATTATATGTGAGAAAATAATAGCATTCTACAAAAAATACTATTTACTATTGCATCAATTGATTTGGCTGTCATAACATCAGTTATAAATATATTTCTTTGGAGTAAATAATCGATTTTCATGCATAATATTTAAAGAAAGATGGCAGCACTTGTGTTGGGTGTTGCTTTTGCTGTTTCTTTACATACCTTTTAATAGAATATCCTAGTCATCTGTAGAATTGTCTATTCTGTTGTCAACGTCATAAGTGTTATTGGAGCCCTTAAATCTTACTAGTACTTAACATGTCACCCTTTAAATTTTAAAGGGTGGTAATCTCTAGCATCCGGAAAAAGCGATCACCATTCTGACGAGAAATGAACAGCATAACTGCAGTTATTTTTTTGTCGTGTGGCAGCGTTATGCTGTTCATTTCTCGTCAGAATGGTGACCGCTTTTTCCGGATGCTAATGATTACTACTAGATATTCTACTGCGATACATAAACGAGCTGTCTTTTACTTTCTTTTGCTTCTGACTATGATGCTGAGAGACAAACACCGAGTATGTTTATAATTGGATAATTTTCTTTGTTGTTAAAGTGGTATTAATTGGAAAAGCTCGGCATTCAGTGAGAGTAAAAGATATTTCTGGGAACAAAAGCACTGAAGGTACAATTTTTCATCTTTGTCATGCTCATGATTGCTCTTTCTGGAAAGAACACATGAATTGCGATCTGAAAAGTCTGGTCAGTCGTTGGTGGTTTTCTCTGTGTTATTGATAATAATCTTCAAGTCTTCCAACCCTGGTAAGCTCTTCTAGTCGAGAGAATTAAAGGACTCTTTACACAAATATATTTAGAATAATGGATTGTACAGCCAATAATTCACTTTAAAAAAATCATGTTTTTTCTAAGACCCGCAGCAACTAATTTTCAGTTGTCCAAATTAATCCGAAATTATGTGATTCTTTTCCTGTGATGTATATACCATTATTGTAGTGTTAAAAAGGAAAACATTGAAAACGCTCTCTCTCTCTCTCTCTCTCTCTCTCTCTCTCTCTCTCTCTCTCTCTCTCTCAATTTCTTCCATAGCTATACAAAGAGAATTGCTGTTGCCGTGTCCAGAAATTAATCTTTATCATAATTGCGTTGTTCCTACTGCTACAGATACCGCCGTTACTTTGTTTCAACTCTTACAAATGCTGCGGCTGTTGGTGTCATGTGGCATACTGTATTTTCCCTTCCTTTAACTTCATGGTTGAACTGTTCCTGGAGTATATAATCTGCGGCGATGACGATCGCTTTGTCCCCTCGTAAACGTCAGAGCCGTGTCCATGTCTTCCGGTATTGCTTCTTTAGTACCTTTCACTCCTGTTTAAGATGCAGGGTGACAGATGGAAAAGGATAATATAAGGCTTTTTTTTTTTTATTTGGGTCTTGTGCTGGTCATTTTTGTCTTGTTCTCAAGTTTGTATGCTTTTGCTTTCCTAAGTTAAACATAGTAAGTTTAAAACAGAATGTAAATAATCTTTAGGATGAAGCCAAAAAAAAAAAATAAATAAATAAATAAATAAAACAAAACAAAAGAAGCGAAACCAGAAAACAAACTTAGCATACCTCGTGAATTTTAGTAGAGCTTAGTCGATAGTGACAGTTGACACACGCCATATTTTGACACTCCCAACCTATCCTTTGGTTGTTTTAGAATAAGCAAATAGTTCTATTAGCCAATGAAGTATTCGTAGGCGCATGTCAGCCCACCGGCTGCTCTTATTTTGGTATTCGTTCGGCTTTTTATTAGCTACTTTTGATTTTTGTATATCCTGAATTATTTAGTAAAGAAGGAAGCCGTTGGAAAAGCTTGATGAAAATCATCTTTACAAAAATAAAATCCTAAACTTAGAATAGTTAAACAGGTTATCAACTCCAACCTATTCACAGTATTGTTTTCAGTGACAGTCGCCTATGTGGGTTCTCTTGCTGGTGGTGTGCATCTGTTCATTTCCTTTATATCCGCTAATTTAGGACAATAACAAAATGGGTCATACTGCAACAAAATTTCTGTCTCACCTAATATATAACTCATTTTTTATTCTTAGGGAAATGTAACAACCTCACCTAGAACCAGTTTTTCGTTACAGAAAACTCCTTGTCCCATTTTCCCATTATTACCTGTGGCGTCCCTAATTTTCTTGCTCCAGAGGGAAGGATGAACAGGTCACGGGAGTCACGGGACGTTTATTATACATAACAGTATTGTACTACAGTATCCGGATACGAATCGGTGAATCTCTAAATAGGAACCATACAGTCGGGTGCAGGAAGGTCAAAGAATTGCTGGTCTTGTTAGGGAGGGGGAAGGGGTGAGGTACTGTACTGCAGACTTCCTCTGGTAAAGTTAGCGAATCCGTATTATGTAATGCTTCCTGTTACACTGACAATTGGGTCCGGTTATTGACAATGCAACTGGGTTCACTTCTACGTAATCTAAGTATATTAGATACGATGCTTTCCCCTCTTGACCTTCAGGGCATCTTGATACCCTGAGAATTGTTGTTACAAAGAGGATGTTGTTATATCGGCATTCAGAAGAGATATACCACTTGTATCATTTACTCCCTTGTCAGTAAATGTCTTTTCCTTCACTGGAAGGTGCATTTTATTTTTGGAGAAGTTATATTGCACTTTTACATAGCTTCCTCCCCTTTATTTGATTGCTGACATTGTCACCATATTTTCACATCGATCTCAGAACGTAGAAAATTCAGAGTTATTTATGGATTTAGAAAAGAAATAAATGACAGACACAGGGCATAATTGCTTTCAGAAATGTTATACCCAGGTTGGAAGTAGAAGGGTAGCTTGCATATTTTCTGGCAGGGAATATTTTTAAAAAGGTGAAGCGTTAGGCACCAAGTTGAGTGTTTGGTACAGTCACACGGATTATATATACTCTAAGGCTTTGAATTAATCGTATATCTCATAACAGCAGAATAGTCTTTCAGTAACACCCAATCAAATATTTCGATGAAATGAAAGGCCCCTTGGTTGAATATTTCAAGATATGTAATGCCGAGAACCTCTTCAATACTTATGTTAGAAAAACTAAAGTAAAGTTTGGGGAACTGTTGCTTATTGATTATCCATTTTATTTGTTTCGATTCTCGCAATTAGTGTGAGAGAAAGATGTCTTTTCATTAGATATGGTCACCTTTACTTGGTGTGTATTTTGAAGCTGATGCCTTCTCAGCTGATATTTGTTGGTATTTTTCAGGATAGTTGTCTAAACACACGAAACATTCAATATTTCACTGGCCGGATAGACCTGACAGATGAACATTGAGAGTCATATATATCTGACGAGAATGCGTGAAGACTATTGCAAAACAAGTAACGTAAGACATTTCCAAGCCAGTCAGCATTAATCCATTCACAAAAACAGTATTCAGACTATTGTCCATAGTGCCCAGCAAATATAAATATTATTCACTCGCTGCTTCCTGCCATACAAAACAGAATCCAGGATTGAAGCGAGTAATCGAATAGAATGGTTTTTGCCACTTTCATTATCATTTTATGGGTGTTTACGTCTACACACACGTGCTTACTTTCTCATAAAAGCACAGACACACACGAACTCATGCACACACACACACAAACAGACATTATATATATATATATATATTGTAACGTTCGAGTGGTTATTTGAAGGGAACAATTGCAATTCGAATGTTTCCTTTCTTTTGTTGTCCCTCCTGTGTTGTTTCACCACATTGGCAGTGGAGGTGTCGTCGGTGGAGTGTGAGGTGAAGGGAGTCAGTCAGCATTTGAGTCAGTAGCTCAGCTTCCTAGAGTCAGTATGGGTGCAGCGTTGGAGTTGGTATTAGATTGGAGTAGTGACCTAGCAGCATCTACTGCAGGATGTTGGAGGACCACCTTTCTTGTGGGTGGCATCGTCTTTCTTTGGATCCTCATCCTTGGGAATGACCTCGTCCTTGGGAGTGACCTCGTTGCAGACCTGACCACGAGATCACAAGTCTCTTCAATTTCTTGCCTTTGGATGTTATGGCTTCGTAGTTACAAGGATATCCAAAAAAGCGCGAAGAATTCGAGAAGTTGAGAGAGCATTGTGGCTATTAGAATTACATATGTGTCCGGTAAAAGTGACCAGTAGATTCTACATATATAGTTCAGCCTAAAAAGCAATAAAAACTATTGCCCACTTGGCTACGATGGTGAGGATGGGTCTATTCCAGCTCTAATAAATATATCTGAAAACGAAAGGTATATGTATGTACGAGAGGCAATAGACTTTTATCCTTCTTGTGGTCAGGTCGGCAACGTGACCTCCTTGTGGTTATGGTGACACGGGTTCGTGTCCCTCGACCAGCAATCACAAGTCTCTTCAATTTCTTGCCTTTGGATATTACGGCTTCGTAGTTACAAGCATATCCAAAAAAGCGTGAAGAATTCGAGAAGTTAAGAGGGCATTGTGGCTATTAGAATTACATATGTGTCTGGTAAAAGTGACCAGTAGATTCTACATATATATTTCAGCCTAAAAAGCAATAAAAACGATTGCTCACTTGGCTACGATGGTGAGGAGGGGTCTATTCCAGCTCTAATAAATATATCTGAAAACGACAGGTATATGTATCCTTCTCGTGGTCAGGTCGGCAACGTAACCTCCTTGTGGTTATGGTGACGCTGGGTTCGTGTCCCTCGACCGGCAATCACAGGTCTCTTCAATTTCTTGCCTTTTATATACATATACATGATATCGTTAAGTAACAGGCCTGGTTCAAACAGAAAGGTTTATAATGGAGATTTTATTCTTGCTATAATTGTTGATAGCAACAGAAAAAGGAAAGACTTAGGAGTAGTAAAGCGTCCGATAACTGTAAATGACCAGACATGTCATTTATAACATCTGTATTTTCTTGGGAAGATAATGAGAATTTCAGCTGAAGGATTGATCCAGTCTTGTGCTTTTACTGCCATCAACTTGGGTTATTTTTGTCTCATATTTTCTTCCCGTTCATTTAGTCATTATCACATTCATGTATTAATCTGGACTCAATGTCCCAATTGAAACTGCAGTTATGTTTGGTGTGTCCTAGCCTCAGTTTTGTAACTAGCATTTGCATAATAATTTTTCTGGCTTTTTGAATTCTGAATTTAAGAAGATAAACCACTATTTCTATAGAGAACCCCTTCATATTATACTGCTGTTTGGACATTCTATAGGTTTTAACAGTATGTACCCTAGTCTTTCATCATCAAAAGAAATGTTTAATTTTAGTCCTGTTTAGAGAAACTTATTTCAGTACGTAAATTGATGCAAAGAATTTGCTTCACAAAACAGTCAGTAAAATGGAAGAATCTAACCTTTTCCTTGTAGGAAGAAATTAATGCAGTTAAAAAAATCAAAGCTGAAAATTACTGTTTTTTATGGAACTGATTGTTTATCTTTTGCACTTACAAAATTAGTTTTGAGTTTTAGGCAGTGTTATTGTTTACTTTCGACATGGCTGTCTTTCTGACAAAAGGCTGTTACCTAAAAGACTAAATTTCCATCAATATTCTTATGTGAGTATATTTTTCATTCTTAACAAAGGTGTAACTGTATATGTTTCAGACAGAATTAACACTTGTTTGAAATGTATATTTTGTTCTACGATCATTTTGTCATGAAAACGAAGTGAAAAGATGGAAGTTTCTCACGATAACATCTTACATCCATTTATAATGTACAATAATCTCTTTCTATCTAATTTTACATTGAAATAACATATGTTATCGTGTTTTGTTTCTTATTTCATTCCATTAAATCGCACAATTATCACCAAATCAATTAAATTGATTTAAGTAATTTAAACGCAATAGTGAGTACAAATTCGCAGG
Organism: Macrobrachium rosenbergii; assembly: GCF_040412425.1. Classification (NCBI taxonomy): domain Eukaryota; kingdom Metazoa; phylum Arthropoda; class Malacostraca; order Decapoda; family Palaemonidae; genus Macrobrachium; species Macrobrachium rosenbergii. The sequence continues at coordinate 3,912,475 of NC_089748.1, read as the reverse complement.
ACAGGTTATAATCAAATAATAAACAAGAAATGAATAAAACTGCTACCAAACCATTAAAATGCATAATAAATGAAACATCGAGTCTAATAACTAAACATTTAACTTTAAAACACTTCTGATTAAAACTGCAGTTCACAAGGACACTAATAGCCTGAAAATATCCAAACCTACGGGGATACTGAACTTGAGAGCAGTAACTCAAGTCATGTTATAAAAAAACAGTCTACTAGTTTTATAACCAGAAACTTAGTCATTATATCCACTGGTTTTGATGGGCCTGATTTCATTTACCGTCCACAGACATCTGTCGTTCAAGGCATGATTACATACCTTAAGTCCGGAAATGTATATATCGCCGAAGAAAACCTTAATGGAAAGTGCCAAATGCTTTGTTTCAAGATTTTCAGTAAACAGTGTATGACAAAAACAATAATATAAAAGAGGTATGAATATTCATATTAAATTCAGCCACACCAGTTCAAAAACTTTTTATTCGTTATTTGAAAATCATAGTAAAAAGCACAGCGATTGGCCCATAAAACAGAATTCCACAGATCGACGATTCAAAGCCTGATCCTCTGAGTTCTGTGTAGACAACTGCAGTTTTGTCAGCTAATGAACGAGCCAACAGGCAATATTTCTGGTAATAGCTTAGGTCTTAACTAACAAATGTTCCACCTATTGAAATACATAACGTCTGTGAGATCCACTTCCGATCAATGCAATTTAGATGGACGTATCTGTCAATCAGTATATTCCTAATTCCACTGTTGGAAAAACTGTCTGGTTGAACACAAAGATTTTACTAGGACGGCTCTGTCAGTACCATCTCAGGCACAAAATATTTCATGACATCTTAAAGATTGAAGCTTAAGTTAAATGAAATACTGAGTCCTATTTTAACTGTAGCCCAGCTATCGGTTTCAGGACAAATGAATTGCATTCCATGGTTTGATGATACCTATCTCAGAGTTACCATGACACAAACCAAATTCTACACTGGAGACGAAATCATTCTTCATGAAATATCCTACACCATTTTTGTTGAGTCTCACCATTAAATTCTCCTTTGACATCAGTTTGCCAACAGAAATTATAATAATTCTTTGAAGAGGAAACTGGAAGGAATATACTCAGCCGCATTTGTGGTGAACCAAATTGGCATCATCTATCTTTGTGTCAGGTTCCCTTCCATTCCACCACTACTAACAGATGATAGTATATTGGTTACTGAACTGTTTCATTGAGCTTTTGAAGCTAAGCAGTCTGCTGAGGATGTCCCTCTTCCCAATACTTGTCATCCTGAACCTATCCTTACAAAATTTGCATTTTGCTCTAGGGATGCTAAGAAAATCCTAGAGAATCTTGATAGCTGGGGTGGAGAAGAACCTGATGGTTCCTTCCCTTTTTTTTTAAGCTTCAGGTGCATTGTCTCCCAAGATTACTAAATTCTGTAAATTTTTATGCTGACGTAGTATCGTTGCAGATGACCAAGCTTAGTAATACAGTTCAAGTTCAAAGCGTGGCATATCTGCAGTCTGCAGCAACTACAGGCCAATTTCAATTCTCCCTGTGCTCTCCGTAAAGTTGCTAAAAATTTATTTTAAGTGCTACAGCATAAGTATGTACAATCTGAAAGACTGTTTGCTGATACTCAATATATTGAAAGCAGTTAGGTACCTGCGATGCTCTTTTAGATTTGACATGCTATTTGCAAGAGAACCTTGATGAGGGTTTTAGAGCAAAGTAATTCAAATTGATTTTAGTGCTGCTTTCAATTTAGTAAATCATAAGGCACTTATTACAAACTTCAGAGTCTTCAGTGAATGGTTACGTTTAAGGTTTACTTAAGATCTCCTGACAGGTAGGAGCAACGAGTTGTTGGTGATGGGACCTTTAGTGAACCAAGGCATATTGTGTCTGGGGTTCCACAGGCAGTGTCTGGTCCACTGTTATTTTTACTGTGTACAAGTGATATGGTTATTGGTCTGTAAAACAAGAATATTCAGTATGCCGATGATGCAAAGCCAGGGCAAGTAAAGTCTCCATTTTTGAGAAATTAAGCCGCCCTCAGCCTCAGTTGGGACATAGACTGATTAATGAATGGTGTAGTCAGTGGGGTATGAAGCTGAACCCAGTAAACGAAAGTACTGTTGATTAGTAGATCTCGTACAGATTTTCCACCTCATGCTTCCCCTTCAAGTGGAAGGGACTTGCTGAATGAATCTGAGCTTTAACTATTCTGGGTGTAACTTTTGACTCACGTCTTACTTTTAAAAATACATCTAATAAATTAATACTTAAAATGCTAATCAAAATTAGGTACTGTACGAAATGCCTCATATATTTATAACAGTGATAAAATCAGTGCAACCTGTTTTAGGTCATTTGTGCTTCCTTTACTAGAATACTGTTCTCCGGTCTGGATGTCTCCTTCTACAAGAGATCTATCTCATTTAGATATATTGGTTCGTGGTGGTAGGTTTCTGTTTCCTCATATTAGTAGGTATGGCTTGGACCATCGACGGGTGGTCTCTTGTTTGTCAATTTTTATAAGTTGTATTTTAACAGAGATCTTTCGCATTCGCAGTTGATCCCTGATCCCCTTTTCCTGCCGAGAGCAACCAGATTCGCTGAACAGCAGCACCAATATACAGTAAATGTACCTAGCTATAGAATTTCTCAGTTCAAAAGGTCCTTTAATACTCACACCACTGGACTGTGGAACAGTCTCCCTGAGGATGTCATGCGATTGGATCTTCAAAAATTCAAGCAAAGATGCAGTGCATCACTCCCATAATACTATTCTCCTTGTATTTTAGCATTTTTCTTTATCTAATAATCACTTTATTTTTTTTAATAAGTGAGATATCATCTTTCTTTATTTATATTTACATCTTCTTACTTCTTCCTAATGAATACCATATTATTCTTTGGATGCCTGAATTTCAAGTCAGTGTCCCCTGTGGGCTTACTCCACATGATTACGGGTCAGCTTCTGAATAATAATAATAATAATAATAATAATAATAATAATAATAATAATAATAATAATAATAATAATAATAATAATAATAATAATAATAATAATAATATGTGAAAAGTTGCAAAACACGAGAAAAGTATTCCTCGTATGAGGTGTGTTCTCCTTCACGGATATCTGAAAAAAGTTTCTCAAGAATTAATAGGGGGAAAGAGGAGGTGGGAGAACATTTGATAACTTACGAAGTTGGAGTAATGTATCATGATAGGAAGCTTCTTTCGTTTCTTACAAATACTGCTAAAGAAAGGAGGCGGTATAAGTGCTTTTGGAAGTCATGTCAATCTCCATTTTTTTATTATTGAAGATTGGAAAATTTAACATTTTCTGTTCTTTACTAGAAGATTAAATGGGCACTCATGAACTTCCTAAGGCCACTAACAACCTCAGGAAAAAACTTTTTTGAGGTCAAAACAGTGGTTAGAGACCATTACTCTCTCTCTCTCTCTCTCTCTCTCTCTCTCTCTCTCTCTCTCTCTCTCTCTCTCTCTCTCTCTCTCTCTCTCTCTCTCTCTCTATATATATATATATATATATATATATATATATATATATATATATATATATAGAAATAATCAACACACAATCACGTGTAGAACAGAAATAAATTTCTGACTCACATCAGGATCAACCAGGTCTTTCAATTTGAAGGCAAGGAGTGCTGCCCTCTATACAAGTATGTGAGTCAGAAATTTATATATATATATATATATATATATATATATATATATATATATATATATATATATATATATATATATATATATATATATATATATATGTATATATATATATATATATAATATATATTAATGTATATATATATATATATATATATATATAAAATATATATATATATATATATATATGTATGTAAATATATATATATATATATATATATATATATAATATATATATATATATATATATATATATATATATATATATATATATATATATATATATAATATATATATATATATATAGCATTACATAATATACACAAAAATAAATATAAAAGGGGTTCAGAAAGTCAAAATGGATATCTTGTGATATCTCCTAAATAAGTTATTTATAATAATTTCATAACAAAGAAGCATTAAACTCACAGTAACATCTTGCATTGATATTCATCATCAAAAGCAGTATTAAAAAAAAAAAAAAATTTCTACGCACCAGAATATCCAAGAATCTCTACTTCCATTATGAATTTGCGAATTCATATGTTTCTAGAATTAGCGTTTGGACGACACCCAAGTTCCCTTATCTGTGCAGCCCTTGTCTGGGGAACAGACAAGAGGAAGCCGATGAGAAGGCGTCTGACACCGAAGTGGTTGATAAAATCGCCTTTTGATAGATCCAATATGATTAAATTTATTAGAAGGAAAATGAATCAGTAATCATTAAACTTTGCGATATAAAGTATTTCTGAATATAATTGTTGCACATTCCAAGAGGATCTTGCACACACTTGCTAGGTATGACCAGCAAACTATGGATAACAACTACTAATACAAATATTTATATCAAATTTATAGAAAATATCTAATTGCATATTGTTGGAAATGAATATCAAATAGAAAATTCTTAATTAATTCCATAAACTTATAATTAGATTTAATTATTTTATTAGGCAATGACTTTACGATATCTTGGAGGGAAAAATTCACTGAAATATCTGTTGACTATAACAGTGAATT
>NC_089748.1:3875235-3902735 GCF_040412425.1 Macrobrachium rosenbergii | reverse complement strand
GAGCTACTGAGAATAATGGCCAAAGTAATAGCTGTACAATGACAACCTTATTGTAGATTTGTAAAATCATCTAAAAGTTAAAGCTGGATCACTCCCCGAAGAAAGAAAAAGAAAGGATATATATATTGTTGGATTTGATTGCAAGAAAAAAGGCTGATCTGTTGAGAGTAATTGTTTACATAGTGCATGTAACTAAAAAAATTAAAATTTAAAATTTAGAAATCAAGAAAGTACTAGTATATGGCTTTCTAATTGGTGATAGTGAAATGTTCACAGAAACTAGAAATAGTTTGAAAGCGTGTGCAGGAGGAGAAAGATTAGTCCAAAGTTGGAATGTATAATATATATATATATATATATATATATATATATATATATATATATATATATATATATATATATATATATATATATATAATTATACATATATACATATATATATATGTGTGTGTTAATATGTATACATTTCTCTATTGTTTCAACATGCCGGCGTATTTTTAACAATATTTAAAGTTGGCGCTTACAGAATGCAATTGAAACTGTTACAGATTTTTCATCTTTGTACAAACAAACTTCTGTCCCGTTACATGTAAGTTTTTACCATTTCCAATCTCAGTCTAGTTTTTATTTCTCTTGTTTCACACCGCTACCTCTTTTTCACGGGTATTTTTCTTTTTCGGGCCGTTTTTCATTTTTCATCCCAATTTTCAGTTCTTTTTCGGAAAAATCTTCATGTTCTGACTGTTTACCGATCATTTTTTGAACGTTTATTCCGCAATGTCCTTATCATTCGCTGTTAGATTTACTATCTATCTCTTTCCTTTACTTCTTATCGTTCGTTATTTGCTTCCTCAGTCTGATGTCCTTTTCCTTCTTTTTACATTTTTACGTCTGTATATTAATTTTATCTAGTTTCAGTTATAACCTTATTCATGGTGAATTTTCTTTTACTTGTTATTTTACTTATATTTTTTCAACCTTTTCTCTCGCGGTTGTTATTTTTCGTACAATTAACTTCTCCTACGTCTTATGTTTTCATTTTTACTTTATCGTAATGGCTGGCGCATTTCTCTCTCTCTCTCTCTCTCTTCTTGGCTTTTTTTCTCAGTTTGCAGACGTCTTTTTTTTACTTTTCCTTTCTGCTTTGTCTTTCATTATCTTTATCTCTTGCCATCTTTTCCATTGCTCCTTCCTGAGGACAATTCATTTTTCCTGTCTTCCTCTCATTATTCATGATTTTTATTCGTATTTTTCCACTCGAAATCTTCATATTATCTCTCATATCCTTTTTTCAAATCCCTCTTTTCTTAGCTCCTTTACTCATCTTTCCCTCTCTTGTCATTCCATTTCTTCCTGACTTCCCTCCTCCTCCTCCTCCTCCTCCTCCTCCTCCTCCTCCTCCTCCTCCTCCTCTTCTTTTTCCAGTTATTCCCTTAGTGTCAAGAAGCGGAGCAGGCAGCATGTTTCCACTTATATTTCCCATGTGCCGATATGTCGCTATGGCTTCCACCCCACCATTAGTTTAGACAAAAGACCCAATACCTATGCAAATCTGAGCGAAACTTATCATATCTTTTCGTTCTTCAGCTGGCAGAGACTTTACTGGTGGCAGAGAGAGAGAGAGAGAGAGAGAGAGAGAGAGAGAGAGAGAGAGAGAGAGAGAGAGATTGAACTCATTTGCAGGGATGACGACCGGATTGCATTGAATAGTGGAGGCATAAATGGCATATACTGGAAACGGTACTGTTGCTGTTTTCCACATTCTCATTATTCCCAAGCGAAGAATTGCGTTAGTGCTCTCTAACCTAATTGACTCTCTCTCTCTCTCTCTCTCTCTCTCTCTGGTGGTGGGATGGGGAGCAGTGCTACAACCGACCAATCTCCATTCCCCATTTTCCGCCTCATTTTAAACTTCCTCTTCACTAAGGTGTTGGAAAAACGCCACCTCCCTCCTTTCCTCCCTCCCTCCCTCCAGCCCGACCCCAAAAAGTGGACTCCCAGCAGACCTCTTAAAACCAGACTGAGACAAATGGTTAGTGGGTTATCACCAAACATGGCTCTCCCACAAAAATGGCCGCCATACGGCTACTACGATCCACCCTTCCCCTTCCACCTCCCCACCTGAACGAAGGTAATAACTTAGCCCTAAACATCCAAATGGCCAAATAATGTTTGAATAATTCGGATAATGTAATAATCGTCGGGAAGGCGGCGACGTCGCATAGCTACGAGCCCCAAACCTGCCAGCCTTTTCCTCTCCAATCCCCGGAGGCCTGACACCGGCGGCCTTGTGGTTGTTTACATTGCTCCGTCCTGCCGATTTCGATGATCTCTTGCGATTGAATGGGTGCCAGATGGTGGGGGTCCTGCTGCAATGCTATGCATCCTAAAGGAGGGTCCTCTACGGTAGTGGGTTACTCGTTGTGCCCATTTTTCTCTGGCGTACCAGAGATCAGCTCAGCACATCCAAGTGCAATGTAAATGTGAAAGTACGCGAAGGTGAAAATTCTGGAGAAGCAAAGGATAGAATATTTATTGCAATTTCAAGCATGCGGATAAAATGAAATTAGGCACATCCTTTGTCAAAGCATTTCACGCAAATTCTTGTGGTCAAAACAAGTGACATATGTTAAACGTCATTTAAATGTTAGCACGCTTATGGAGGATTACTTAATAGTTACTAAGGCAGAAAATTAACAACGAAAGAGGACAGTGGCGGTATGATCCTTTCAGTATTTTTGTTGTTGCTTTTTCGTTCTTTAGGAAAAGATTTTTAACCTCTAGAATTTATCTAACATCGTGAACTTTACAGAAGAAGCTTTCAGAAGTACACCTCTCGGCCGTGTGAATACTATTATTATGTTTATATTTGGATTAGTTTACCTTTTTGATGCTGTAGACATCCAAGAGACTTTATTGTTCGACATTCATTATAATTTTGTATCTCGTTGCCTATACTTTCATTAAACGTCACCTAGTTTATGTTTTCTGTTTGCGCCAAGTTACTTTTTATGCATAATAATTGCATTTATAATTATATGTTACTGATAGAATACCTGCTCCAGTTTTCTTTAAACTCCAACCACTAGCTTTTCTTCCATTAAATGATGTGTTGAGCAGTGGGAAAAGAATTTATTCTCAGCCTTCGATGTTCGAATATCTGAAGTTTTGGGGCCTTTGGGAATAATGATTTATGGAGGCACACTTTGGGCTCTTGCAATCCGTGTAACTTCGAAGGCATGCATTTCTTTTAGTAATTACTACTGTCTTAAACACTGTTCAGTTTAGGTTCGTGATAGTGAGTTTTTCTTAAATCATAGAAAATTAGAAAAGTCAAGTTATAATAGAAAATTTAGTAAAATTGACGTTACTGTACCACAGTACCTATAAATTTAAATGTAAATAAAGGTCTTAGCGATGTTATAGACCTTTGTTGATTTAGCAGTGCTGACATCTGTCTGGTGAGGACGAGCTAGTGGTATCGTGATCAAGGCTACTAACTGAAAGTTAAAGTGGTATGTCAGGGGATGGGAGGATGCAGAGGAGGAGGAGGCGGAGGAGGACAAATCTAATGTAATAGCTGTGCTTGTAAACCAGCCACTCAGGCCGGTATAACAACCCCCTCCCGATGAGGAAGCAATTGAGTTCAGAAAGACTCCAGATTGCAAAAGTTCGTTTTTTCATCGCCGAATAACTCGCCTAACTTGACCAAATGATCCCAGTTATATACCCAGGAGTATCAGGTGAATCAAGGCAGAAGAAAAAAGAAGAAGAAGAAGAAAGGCCCCTCACCCCAGTCCCGACCCCCTACCCCTTCCCACCAAGAAGTTTTAATGCGGTAATAAAGAAAAAGAAAGATAAAAGAATGGCGTCCGTTCTTAAGCATGTACGGCACAAAGTTCTTTTATATGGTAGTCTCAAATCAGGAAAGAAGGGAGGAATTTCGTAGAGTTGGGAATGAATGGACATTTTATTATGGATATTTTACTATGGTATCTAACGCTGTGGTATATGTAAGAGAGGCAGCGTCGTCCGTACCGTTTTTAAGGGAGAGGGAAATTCATTGGTTCCCGTAAAGGAAAACGATTAGGAGTACGAGCGGCAACACTCGGAGCAAGAATGATGATGGCATGAATACTGGGGTCTGGTAAATAAGATTCGAGTATTCGTCTGTTAGGCCTAACCATGCCATCAGAAAGAGATGAGTCTTGCCTTACATTTACAACACATGACAAAACTTCTTTCTCTCTTATTTGCATAATGCTTGTTTTTCCTTCACGTTCCATTATCCGGATGATGGCTTCCTTCTCCCTTCCAGTCTAAAATGTTACGTTCATATGTCAACACTTGAGGGTTACTTTTGTGCGGAGTTGTATATGTAGGAGCGACGCTTAGTGAGAAACAACACTTTGCAGCTTTCTCTACGTGAAGCTGCTTACCGAATTTCATGGCTTTATGAAATTTATACGTCATCAAAAATAATGATCACAGAGGAAATATTTATAGTGCGGGGCGTGGCATCTAATTCTCGACAAGATGCAACTATGAAGAACGACAGCAGCAAAATCGTGGAAAGTGGCAGACATGTTTTGATGGTTTTAAATTGATTGATTTATTAACCGACCGACATACCTGATGTTTAGAATCTCGTGGAAGTTTAGGGGAAACGAAAATGATGGATGACTGGAAAGTTAAATAACTGATGTTCGTATATGTTGACCGGTGAAAGAATGGACAAATTACAAAGACTGGTAAACATGTGCGAGAGTCTTCGAAAGATAAGAGGCTTGAAGAGTAAGATTATGATAGAATAAGGAATACAGGAAGATGGTGGGATGAATGTTGCCTGGAAGAAAAAAAAGTGGCTGAATCGTTGTGGATGATGGCAATGTGAGCAAAAAGTAAATCACAGGGTAAATAACGTAGGTAAGGCAGTTGGTGCTAATAAAGAATTTCTGAAAAAAATATGGTTTTTAGGTAAGCATGAGCTAGAAAATATGGAATGGATACTCGGCCAAATTCTCCTTATGAAGAAGAAGAAGTGGGTACTGGGTGCTTCGAACATGAAAAATTGAGTGCTCTAAAATTGCATTTTTCGCTAAGTTACTTTGGAATTGAAATTGTCGTATGAGGGTCATATGCAGGAATTCTGTGAAGGTAGCATAAAAGGGGAATTACAATGGAAAAAATAGCCTCTATGATTGCTGAGATACTTTCGCCATGGAGACGAAATGGAGGAAATTATGATGGTGAAAAGGAATGAGCGGTAAGAGAAAGTTCTAAAATAAGCTGACGTGAAAGTTCGATGAGTTTTAGAGTAAAATCGCTTCTAGGTTAAAAAATTAAATCAACGCATTGTTAACGGGATTCTTGTATAAGAGTAAGAAGCCATTCTGAATCTTTGGAAGATTTTCTGCACTTTTATCCAGAGGTATTTTTTATCCGCCCTGTAGATTATCACAGTGGTTCTTCTGTACACTTTTTTGGGGAGACACTATCCCTTTAAAATAATGGAAAACATGAAATTGACGGTTGTTATGGCGATATTTCTGTCACTGTTATTAGTTTAAAAAAAATGGGAAGAAATTTGGCAGTGTATATCACCATGTTGGTTGCTGTTAGCCATCTTTATTAGAAATTTTGTTTTAAGAATAATCAGTTGCTTTGCTTAAAATATTCAGCTTCGATTTTCTCTTAAGACCAAAATATTTTCCTTGAGAAAAGTAATTTTGGCCAAGGGTTTGTCACATATTCTTAATTTGAGTGTTTTACATTTTAAGGAAATGTCACTGTCAAACATAGTGTAGTGTATGTAGCTCAAATGAAATACTGTTCTTGTGCAACTTGGCAGAGATTGTGAAGCCCTCTTAATTTCGTGTTTTTATGATTCCCATTATCTTTTACTTCTTGGATTTCATAAAATTTATATTTTTCCAAGCTGCCTGATTGAATGTTAGCATGTATATGTATTTTTCACATCAGTGTATATTTCATATATATCAGATCAACGTAGTTTTATTTCGCAGTGTTTCGAACACGCTTTGCATAAATAAATAAGTTTTGCTCTGAGCGTAATGAATAACAATGTTACCTGTTGGCCAATATGCATAATGTATACAATTTTTCCCCTCCAACAACGCTGAATGCTGAATAGGAAACTTTATCCATCCCAGAGTAATGAATAATGGAAGGAAGTCAAAAAGTTTTTTCATATAACTCTTGAACATTTTTTCTTACTCTCCATAACGAGGTATGTAATAATGGTTTTATTTTCCATTAGCATCCTGCGACATTTTAATGTTTTTTTTTTTGTGAGTTGGTGTAATCTCACCTGAACTTTCCGGTTGTCGCGTCCGAAAATTGTATGAAATTTTGCACTTATTGATATTTTAAAAAAAATACTTTTTTAATGACAACAATCTTTTGACATTCTTGTGCTTTGGTACTTGATTTTCTTTCATTTCTTCAAAAAAAAATTCACTTCAGCGCAGTAACATTAATTTTGAACTTTGGAGAGATTTTTATCGTCAAATTGCATCTTTGCTCTAAATATGTGCCGTGCTGTAGAGGTCCATTGCGAACTCTTCGTGCCATTTTACATTTTTATTAATAAGTAGAAAAGAAGGAGACTGCCGTTTCAGCCAAGCGGTAGTCAAGTTATGAGCAAAGTCAACTACACCCGCGTTGACATTAACACACACACACACAGACGCAACTCGTGACACATAAGTAAAGTTCACGAACACGTGGTACCTTCACAGGATGCAAGTTTACTGACATTAGCACAACCGTGTTACCTTTGAATACAAAATACACACTAATGGGTAGTGGGTTAATGTGGCTTTTCTTAGCGACATTCACTTCAGGGTGTGACGTCCCTGCCTACACGAGTTATGGTAGAAGAGGCTCTTTCGCTCCCTCTCTGATATTTTGGGAGATGAAGCAGATATTTCTGCTATCATCTCTTTTTAAAAGTGTATCAACATTTTTAACGATATTTAATTTTTTTCCTAATATATTTGTTACATCACACAGAATTTTAATGACATTAAATTTTTTATTATGTATATATCACATCATTCAGTAAACTTCATATCTTTATTTATTGGTCACATCACTTCATTTTATTTATTAATCATTTCCTTCATTAATTCTTAAATTCATGTAATTAACAAAATTTATTTTTTCTTCATTACGGCGCTGAATGGCCTTCTTGGTCCTGTGCTCGCTTTGCCCTAGATATCATACATCCATCCATCCATTCTTTAGCCTGGGTAAGCAACTCTTTCTAGGAGGACACTCCGAAATGAAACCACTGGGTAGAAGGGACATTTTAGCCTTGGTAGGCAACCCTTCTAAAAGATGGTTACTCTGAATACAAACCTAGTTCTCCAATCTTGGAATGTGCCATAGCCATCGTACCGTGGCCTTCCATGGTCTTGGGTTTGAGCTCCCTTGCCAGAGGGTACAATCAGGCATTTATCCTCTATTTCGTTCACCTTCCTGCTTTTCCAAAAAGTGTGTAGGACAGGCTGATGAGAAAGCAAAATTTCCTCGGTGGATTATCAGGAAAGTGCCTTCGTCTTTAACTAATATTTTCCTTCTGAGCATTTTATAATTTCTAAATCCATCCTGACTGTCCTCCCCCAGCTGTTGTAGCAAACCTGGCGGATTTTTATTTGCCTTACAAGGTGTGCTTGCTCCACCTTGTCGACCAGTTGCTTCTGGCCCTTTTTTTCAGTGACATATGATCATGTTTATATATACTTTCAACAAATTTTTTTTAAATAATGTAAATACTGGTGTTCTTGATGGTATTGTTCTTTATTGTTCTGTTGATTTTTACAGTGTTACTGTTGTTATTAGTCTATTTATTAGATTTTACTACTGATATTATGTTGTCAGTTTTAATTCTCTCGGGAGACATTGAGCTGGGCCTGATACTCATTACAGTAAGAAAAATTGGAAAGTAATTTATTCAAACATTGGAAGTTTAAGGTCAGATTTTCTTGATCTCCAGAGTTGTGCCCATAACTACGATTTCATATTTTTATCTGAGACTTGTAAGTATTAACGAGTCAAAGGTTTGAGTTTTTAATCCTGGGGTTTGGTGGACCTGGTTTTATTTATCATCACATCCCACATGCGCAAGGTATGGCTGTAAACACTAAGTCCGGGTGACCTATTTATTGTCAGAAAAATTTGGAGTGTAGTTGCCATGAAGTTCTTTGTTTTAAAATTTTCAGTAATTTCTACAATGTGTACATATTTACTGTTTACCTCAAGCAAAATATTGACAATTCATTATTATGACTGTCTCTTGGAAAGAATTAGTATGGCTCAGTCTCAGGATTCAAAAGCTTGATTCGTTATTTGTGGAGATTGTGATGCAAAGCGCAGAAAGTGGCTAAATTCAAATTCCACAGATCATCATGGCCGGTCTGCTCTTGAGTTCTGTGTATCCTCCGATTTTGTCCAGCTAATTGGGGAACCCACACATATTTCTGATAATAAGTTAGACCTTATATTCACAGATGTTCCAGCAATTGTCGAGGCGAAGGTCTGTGAATATATAGGCACTTCTGATCACTGCGCCATTGAGTTGGACATATCTGTCAATCAGTATATTCCTAATGCCACCATTGGAAAAAAGATCTGATTGAAATCTAAAGCCAATTAGGATTACATTATTTAAACTTGTCAGGCACTTATTTCAGATGCTGTATTTGATCCTGATCCCAAGAAGTTAAATAAAATGCTGATGGCTATTTTAACAAGGTATGTCCCTAGAAAGGTCATCAAATTCAGGACAAATGACAAATCATGTGGTTTGATGATACATGGAGACGAGCTTACCATGACAAAGAGACCAAATTCAGCACATGAAGATGAAATCGTTCAAATGAAAATTACACTGTTTTTGTTAGATTTCGCTGTACTGTGAATGGAACTTACAATACAGCTGAGAGAAATTACAATAATTTCATGAAGAGCAAACTGGAAGAAATTACTCAGCCTCATCTGTGGTGGACCAAATTGGCATCATCTATCTTCGGGTCAGGCTTGCCTTCTATTCCACCTCTACTAACAGGTAACGGCCCTAGGAAAAATTCTGAACTGCTTCATCAAGCTTTTGAAGCTAAACAATCAGCTGAGGAAGTCCCTCTCCCCAATACTCATCATCCTGAACCTATTCTTACAAAATTTGCATTTTGCTCCAGGGATGTTAAGAAAATTCTGAATAATTTTGATGGCTAGGGTGGAGAAGATCCTGGTGGTTTCTTCCCTTTGTTTTTTTTTGTTTTTTTAAAGTTTAGTGTGTTGTCTCCCAAGATTAGTAGATTCTATTGATTTTTATGTCGATGCAGTGTCTTTGTGGGATGTCTGCAGACTGCAGTAACCACAGGCAATTTCTTTTCTCCCTGTGCTGTCCAAAGTTGCTGTAAAACTTATTTTTAAGCCACGATATAAGTATGTGGAATCTAAAGGATTGTTGGATGATAGTCAGTATATATACAGGAAGCAGTTAAGTACCTGCAATGTGCTTTTAGGCTTGACATGCCATTTGCAAGAGAACCTTGATCAGGGTTTTGAGTGCAGAGTAATTCAAATAGATTTTAGTGCTACTTTCGATATATTAAATCATGACACTTATTTATGAACTTGAGAATCTTGGAGTGGGTGGATATGTTTTAGGATAACTTCAAGATTTCCTTACAGGTAGGCAGCAGCAATTTGCTGTTGATGGGATCTTTACTAAGCCAAGACCTATTGTGTCTGGAGTTCAACATGGTAGTGTTCCTGGTCCACTCAATATTTTTGGTGTATACAAGCGATATGGTTGTTGGCCTGGTAAACAGAGTTCAGTATGCCGATGGTGCAACACTTGTGGGTGTAGTAAAGTCTCCACTTATGAGAAATGAAGCTGCCCTCAGCCTCAGTCTGGACATGGAGTGGACTAGTGAATGGTGTAGTCGGTGGGGTATGAGGCTGGGCCTCAATCAGGACATGGAGCGGGTTAGTGGAAGGTGTAGTCGGTGGGGTATGAGGCTGGGCCTCAGTCGGGACATGGAGCCGATTGGTGGATGGTGTAGTCAGTGGGGTATGAGGCTGAACTCCAGTAAAGCGAAAACACTATTGATTAGCAGATCTCGTACAGATTTTCCGCTTCATCCTCCTCTTCAGGTGGATGGGTCTTTGCTGAATGAGTCCGAAATTTTAACTATTCTAAATGTAACTTTGACTCGCATCTTACTTTTGAGAAACATCTAATGAAAGTTTCAGCAAATGCCGCAGGAAAGATAGGTATTGTTCGTAAGACATCTTAAGGCTTTGTAGTGACAAGCGTATCCAAAAGAGCGCGAAGAATTCGAGAAGTTAAGAGGGCATTGCAGCTATTATAATTACACACACACACACACACACATATATACATATATATATATATATATATATATATATATATATATATATATATATATATATATATATATATATATATATATATATATATATATATATTATGTGTGTGTGCGTATTTATGGATATCATGCTTAATTATTCAATTGTGTATATAAACATGTACATATATTTTATATATATGTGTATATATAAGGGGACATTGGAGTTGATGAGATGTTTTGTGCGTTAAGACATCGGTAATTGTTTGGACGTGGATAAATATAAATAGATAATGGCTGTTAAAATAAATTTACAATTTTACACTTAGAGTAAGGAAGGCTATTGGGCGAGAAGTGCAAAGAAAATAATGTTGGGAAAATCCAGTGTTCCTGGTTCATCGAATGCTTAAAGAGCGTTCTTTAAAAAATTGTAATGTCAGGTAATAAGTAGGGTGGAGAATAATATGAAGTATTTATATAATTTACCAACTTTTTGTTGCTAACGTAAAGTCGCATATTTTCATTTTTAAAGAAAGTTCTATAAGAATAAGATAAACCGAGAACATAAAATTTTCCCAAGTTCACCGACCAAATTCTCTTATTCGCTTTTCTTTACAAGTTCACCTCATACGTGACTATTGTCCCGTTTGTTGAAGTCTTTTTCTAGAACAGGTGTAGTTTATAGATTAAAAACTGATTTAGTGTTATTGTTAGATATTCTTATTAATAATGTTATTATTTTATCATTGAATTTTTTTTACTGTTTTGACAAAAGTTCATCAACCATGTGAATGCCTGCTTCTAAAAGTTTATACAAAAACCTCTGAATGAGAGAGAGAGAGAGAGAGAGAGAGAGAGAGAGAGAGAGAGAGAGAGAGAGAGAGAGAGAGAGAGAGAGAATTATATGACTCGAATAATTAAAATATTAAAACCAGTAAAATATGCCCGAGTTTTACAGGTACAATACTTAGGATCAAAATCATCTTGGAGGAGTCTGATTTCCATTATAAGCACAGAACATGAATTAGACAGGAATATGTACAGCAAAGTTGGTGCTAGTTGCGTTTTCTCTTAATAGGTGAGTGGATAACGTCACTGGTAACCTAGTTACATTCCAAGAGGAGTCATAAATAGGGTATGAGCACCTGTCTCATTAAAGTTCGGATTCCCGAATAAGCTGTAGGTCCCGTTGCTAGGTAACCGATTGGTTCTTAGCCACGTAAAGTAAGTCTAATCCTTCGGGCCAGCCCTGGGAGAGCTGTTAATCAGCTCAGTGGTCTGGTTAAACTAAGGTATACTTAACTTTTTGTAGGTTATTGTTAAGGTAACGTGACTAAAAGAATTTAGTTACATTTTGTGAGAAATGCCTATCGCTGCGGGAATAAACTATTAGGGTTTGGAAATTCATTTGCTACAAATAGGGAAAAGAAACTTATATCCCTTTAATGAGCCGTTCTCTTACTTGTGGAAGGGGTATTTGCAATCAGTTCAGTGGGTTAAATACCACAATGGACTTTTTCATATGCTCCATGAAATGAGTAATAGAAACATTGTGGTTATGTCTCTGGCTGTTGTTGCTGACTGAGCTTCTATTATTTTTACAGTAGTTTAGTTACAATACTGGTGAAAACAGTCGTTTAAGAAGAATTAATTGTACTCTGTTAAGCCACCTAAGTTACTGATGCTAGTGATGGCAGTTATAAATCTGTTACTGACCTAATACTATTAATGCTTGCATTTCCCTTTCGCTGAAACCGTGTCAGTTTTCATGACAGGAGAACATATCACACCTTTCCCTCCCCACCCACTCTCTCTCTCTCTCTCTCTCTCTCTCTCTCTCTCTCTTTACACAAGAGTTCGGTCTTCACCAGCTGTCGCCAACAACCTCGTAAACCCGGAATTGGATTTATAATATAAATGATGTCATAATAAGCCAATATGATTTCCTCATTTAATAATCATTGTCAATTTCCTCTGAGATTTTTATTGCCCGAAATGGCTATGATAAAATCCGTCCTGGTTATTTTCCCCTTAGGATTCATTTCGTTTGTTTTTATTTCAGATAAACTCTTAATCCCATTTCAAATGAAAACCTGTATCTATTTTGAATGAGCTCCGAGAGACGCAGTATGAAGCTCCACGCCCATTGATAACTGCCTTTTATGAGGTATTTTCTCATTTAAGGTTTATACAGGTTTTGATGTTCATAACCCAGTTCATCAATCTTTTCTGGATGAATTCTTAGGGATCACGTTTTCTTCAGTGGTGATGGTCAATTATATCTCTGCATGTCAGTAACGAGGCTTCAGATAGCTTTCATTTTTTTTTTTATTTTACATGTGGCTGCGGTAATTTAAAAAATGTACAATTATAAATGAATTTGTAGCTGGCAGTCTCTCAAACTGAAACCTATTTTCTCTTTTTTAACCTGATGCCCTTTATTTCACACAGAAAACAAGGCACCATTGCACCGAGCTGGAACTTTTCGATTTACATTAGTTTAGTCTCAGATTGTAATAAAGTAAATTTTTTTTTTTTTACCCATTGGGACAGGTCTCTGTAGCGAGTCCTCAAACAAATGATTTAGTGTCAGATAGGAAACTAATTTCTTTTACATTTTACTAATCTGAACTCATCATAAGTAAAAGGACTGCTAAACGTTATTCTGTCTGGTAAATTACCAGCTCCATTTTTAGCAGGAGTGAAAAATAACGAAGAGAAATACAATTTTTTTTAATTCAAAATGTCACGATTGTTTCTTGTGGGAAAGTTTTTCTTTGAAATCACTATAAATATTTTTAAAAATTATTTACAAAATCAAGTTGGTGTAAATACGATAGAAACTGTACAATAGCAGACAGCGAATTTTACATCATGATTTATTTGACAACCGGATCCTCATTTTTATTTTCTTTAGTTGTTCCCTCTCTTTTTCTCCCTTTTCTATCCTTCTCAAAATACGTTCTTTTCACTAGTCCTTTCTCTTAGTGTCTTTCTTTATTTCCAACATTGACATTATTTACAATACCAGTCACGTCGACCCACAATCTTAGGACACTCAGTTAGACGATTCTTAAACAAATTTAATCTGAGATCATGGACAGAAAAGGTGATCGAATGATCGAACTTTAAGCAAATTTTTAACCCCTCTTGGATGATAAATACCAACAAATTAAGTTGCAAGCACTGTCAAAAATTGTAATTTTCAGGGTTGCCTTCATTTCGTAGACTTCCGGTTCGCTGTCCATTGATTATTCAAGTTACTTAATCTTTACATGGGCGGATAATTTACGTGTGCCGTATTTTATAGCGAATAAACCTCCCTTTGCAAAGAATAAGCTGGTGTTGTATTATGGAAACGTTACTATTTTATTACATTTGTCGATTATTATTATCAACTTGCTGAAACTGCCTACATAACATTATTGTACTATTTGTTTATATTTGGTGCTTAGGCAACTCATTAACAGGTGTTTTATGTTCTTTAAACGTGTAATTTGATACAACTTCTAGAAATGTAATTCCAACTATTGCTTTTATTGTTGCTGTTACTGGTATTAGTGCTATTGCATCTACTTTTGATTTAAACTGTTAGACTGATGCATATACTATTAACTTGGTGTTATTATCATTATTTCTTTGGTGATTGCTATTTTTTTCATGCTTTCATCATTACTCTCTATTGTTAATATGACCAACGTAAGCTCGTTCTTTTTAGGTCGCTCGTCTTGCTACTGTATACTGTGTCTTTGGTGCTTTATGTTTCTGTGGTTACTGGTATTGTTCTCGATTTCAAATATTTTTCTTTATTTGTACCTATTTTGGCACCAGTTATCATAACGTTGTTTTAGCTGCTGTCCTTGCTTTACTCATAAAACCATTTCTCAAGAAGTTCCTCACAATTAGAAAACGAACTCTTGTCTCATGTCGGAGCCGGGAGAGATTTCCCGTAATTAGTGTCAAGCCACAAAATCTTTTGCTATTCCGTCGTTTGATTAAAACTCCTCCAGAAGAATAACACACTGGACGACCCCTCTCCTTTCTTCCCCCATCATTTGAAAATCATTACCCATCCTTTACCTTCCTACAAAAAGAAGGAAAGAACGAAAAATGATGCAGAAAAATTGAATGCCGTTTACAAGACCGAGACTGTGAAGGCTACTGAATGGGCTTCTGTTTAGTGAGGTAGGTTGAATCAATTAGATTTTACAATGACTTTGATAATGAGTCAAGATCATTATTATACTCACCCAAGCACGCACGCGCGCACACACACACATACATACATACATACATACATACATACATACATACATACATACATACACACATATATGTATGTACATACATACATATATATATATATATATATATATATATATATATATATATATGTGTGTGTGTGTGTGTGAACATACATAAATATATAATGTGTGTGTGTGAAGAGGCAATGTTAATGATGGGTAGTATACACTATAGAAGATATGTTGTTGATGATGTATCAGGGATTTTTATGATGAGAGCAAATCGTATTAAAAATATGCATGCAGCATAGTGACTGGTTTGGCATAAAATCTGGTCAAAGATAAGGGCTTCTTTACGAATGTCACATTATGAATGAAACAGATTGATAGGTCAGAAGTTGTGTGATGAGAAAATGACTCGTGAATCAAGTGTGGAATGGATAATGTTTGCAGATGATGCAGTATTGATTGGAAATAATGAAAAGAAACCACAGGAATTAGTGGGAGAATTTGAAAATGTTTGCAAGAGGAGAAATTTGAGAATAAACGTGAGAGAAGTTAGAGGGGTAAATTTAAACCTAGATGACAAATTGATAAATTTCAAAATGGATGATGAACTAATGGAAGCATTTGATAGGTAAAGTTGTTTGGGATTAAACATGCTAAATGATGGTTTAGGTAACTTCCTAATGGCAATGAAATATGAATGCTGAATTTCAGTGTAGGTAAAAAGTTTGATGAAGTTTAGATAACCTGTTCATGTTGTTTATGCGGCATGAAAAGAAATGATAGGATGAGAAATGCAGAGATACATAACAGAAGTTAGAGTATGTGAAAGGATGGATCAAACTGAGGATGATAGACTGGTAAAAAGAATGTTAGGAGGAAGATGCAAAAGACCTTTAGAGCTGGAAATGTTGGATGACTGAATATTTAATAAGGAGAACCTTTACATCCAATAAATACTAGCATGCTTGCATGATGGAAATTAATGCCCCTGTGTGTATATAGGGTGGGTTTCGAAGCACTATAAATGGTTCACCACGGTTCAGTATTAAAAGAATGATACGGGCTTGACAGATGTGCGCGGGTTTTGATCCTGGGTTTCGCTGATATAGTGGAGCCGGATAATGGGAAAAAAGTGCAAATGGTGATACAAACAACAAATTTGGCATGAGAACTCTTATTATCCCCATAAATCAAAATCAACCTCCGGCCACCTCAGTATTTGGCTATTTCCAAGATGGCTGACACTTTTCCAAAATGGTGGGAAATTTGCTGTATATTTCAAATATTTTCATTTCATGAGCCTATAAAAGTTGCATACTGTCCATATAATGACTGAGAATTTGTATTTTGGCATTCTTACTGTCATGAATAGATAAAGTGAACCCATGTTTCCAATATGGCCACCATATGAACACCATATTTCCAAAATGGCCGCCAAAGATAAAAAGTATGTATCTCCTGAGAGAAACCAATATGTTTTGTGTATCAATTAGTTTTAGCAAGTGCAGCTGCAGAGAGCTGTGCAGCTAAGTCCAGATTTGTAGCACTTGCACCTACCATGGCATTCCTTTTAGCAGCCACACTTATTCAGTTCTTGGCAAGATTTTGCTACTATTGGCAAATCTGTCCAATACGGAAACCAGGTGCCATCAATCTGTTGCCATCCCCAGTGTCTTGGACTGGGCAAAACTGGATGACATACTAAAGACTGGCACCAAATGTGCCCTGCTTGTAAGGCAGCTTTCTTGCAATGCTCTCTAAGAGCAGCCCTTGTAGGGGAAATGCAATCATAAGCTCTTTGCTTTCTTGTAAAGAGATCAAGTCTAACCTCATTTACATTTTTATATGAACTGTTTCTGTCGCACATTAGCTCCACGAACTCTTCAATAATTTGCAGGTCTTCATCTTCTACAGCTGCTGGTGTTGAACTTAGTTTGATGAAGGTGGGTGTGGCATGCTGGAACACAGTCCATGTTTGCCATGCAGACTTCTTCCCCTTTCCATGACAGGCAGACACAGTGTCACGCCTGCTAAATGCATGGAAAAAGGGAAGGGCTGAGGCTTTTGGTCCCATGGCTGCTGCAATTTCAAGGGTAGGTATCCACCTCATGTCTTTTCCTCTACCAGATTTAATCCATAGTTTGTTCAAACCAGTTTTTTCTATGCTAGGTACTGCTATGATGACAACGTCAGTGTCTGTACTACATATGATTGCACTTGAGATATCTTCATGCTTTGCGGCATATGCATCATGTAAAAGGACTCTAGTATCTGCCTCTTCGTGAGTGCATCCTTGTAGGTCAGCAGTGTCTTGTTCAGCTTTGCTGCAAAGTGCAGCATCCCCTTTAGTGACAATTATGCATGATGCATCATCTGCTTGAGATGAATTGATTGTGTCTGCCAAATACGCAAATAGTGCAGTTTTGTTGTACTTTTTTTTACTTTGTTCCACTTTGGATGATTTGGGGATAAGTTTCTGTCTACACCCTTTTCATCAGTGCTCGGATGCTGAAACAAAGATATGCCTGTCCCATGGAAGGATGTTTGTGCAGTTGTGGCACTTGGATTGTGGTCCAGATTGTCAACAGCACAAGTTGTAAAGAGCCCTTTTCTTAGTGTAGTGGGACAAACTACTTCTTCCTGCGCAGCCCTTGCTACAACTGCTTCTCCTAACCCTTTAGTCAATTCCAGAACCCTATCATAGCTGATGCTGATTCCATGGTGATGGAATGTTTCATTTAATTGATGCTTTCTGATTTTTGCAAAGACCAGGAGACCAATATATATTGGAAATAGAGGTTCTCTTGACTTGGAATGTCTGGAGAATGTTGAAGATGCTGGATTCTTTCGACAGTTGAAGTGCAAAAAGTTGTGCTAAAGCTAGATCAGTAGATGATGTTCCATATTTAAGTTGGGATTTTATATCGCCACCGTTTTTGCAGCACACCTACAAATTCCAACAAACTTGGTGCCACAGATTCTCTTCTAGTGTCTGCTGTTAAGGTTCCATCAAATTCTATCTCATGTTCAAGCATCTGTTTCCTTAATATCTTAGCTGCTTTGGCCATGATTAGTGCATCATTGTAGTCACATGCCGTGGCTAGGGCTTCTCCCATTTTCATTTTGTAAGCAAACCAAATTTTTTTTCCCTTTTTAAGGTCCAGTTCTGGGATGCGGGCAAGTGTCTGTTCTTTCAACCGTGTTCAGTGCACAAAGGAAGAATCAACATTTAGCTGTTCCAGTCTTTATTTGTACAAATCATAAAGTCCTACCATTGTAAAATAGCAGCACCCATCTGTAGTCAACTGCTTGTCTCTTATGTACATCTCAAGCTCAGCAAAAGCATGGGCATATGCCTCTTGTCTGTACTGCATATAATTATCTCCAATATTCTGGGAATTTAGACAGGCCCTTTCCCTGTTGTACACACTTGTCAGACAAGATGGGTGATACATATGGTCCTGAGAAACAATATCTCCAGCGCTAAGCTTGGCCAGAAGTTTCTCATCTAGTAGGTTGGTGGCACATTGTTGCAGCTTTTCATGTAAAGGCAATGTCATGGCCAATTGTAAATCTTTGATTGGTGCTGTTTGGTCACAAATAAAGCATATTCCTTCTTTCTCAGTCTTAGATTCTTCTGCATCTTCTTTATCTGCCTTCTGGCTACTACGTGTGAATTTTGCTGATGGGGCATCATCCCCCTCTTTTGTCTTACACATTGACTTCCTTTTCCTTTCTAGTTTTGTTCTTTGAGCTTCAGCATACATGATTCATGATATATTGCTTTGTTATTTTCCAAGGTCCACAGAATTCCATCACCTTCATCAAGCCTTTTGGGATGAAATGGTATAGGCATTGCATTTAACTTTCAGAATTCAGGAATGTTAGTAGCAAGGGTAACATAGCCAGCACCAGATGCATCAGCTAGTCTTGCACGTGTGTCCTCTTGGCACAAACAACAAAGCTTCCAGTTAGTCGTACTATCTCCCTTCAGATAAAGACGTTGACTTCCAAGATTGTCCTACCATTGCTTTTGTTCTATAGGCTGAGGGTTTATCCTTTTACCACCTATATAACATATATGCACTTTCAGATATGGGATACAACTAGGCTCAGATATGTCATAATCCTGCCCCTAGCCCGATCATTCATCCAATGCTATTTAATTCCCATGTGATCTGTACACCATCTAGAAGACTAAAGCCCCATCTTCCTTGGCTCAGCTCTCCCACGCTGGCATCCTGTCAATTCCGGTGCAGCTGTTTAACTTTTGAAGTGGGGCTAGCTAAACAGCATTTGGGAAACTAATAACAAATCTTTGACATTAGCTTGCACTGAACCCCATGCTGAGTTTCACAGCTATAGTGTCAACCAGTGTGCCCTGGTAGTACACTGACACTACACTATTACACTTTTACATTAAGCTTATTACCCATTATTTTTCTAAATGAGGATGAAAATGAATTAACTGGGGATTAATTGATTTCTAATCTACAAAAAAAAAAACCAACTGACCAGGCTGAAGTTACCTCAAATCCATGTATTACCCGACATTTAGCCTCATATATGAGCTTAAGTACCAATTTTTGGCATTTTGGCGGACATTTTTAATATAGTGACAGCCATTTTGGATATTTCTATGCAGAGAAATGATGTATCTACATATATAAAGGCTTGTTTTTAATATTTTTATATAAACTGGGAGTGACTTAGGGATTTGAATGTGATTAATCAATTAAATACCAATATTCAAATATCCACAGGACGCCATTTTGAAAGCCTGTCGGCCATCTTGGAAAATGGCAAAATTTTGTGTGGTTGGAGGTTGATAATGAGACCAAGGGACAAGGAGGATAGTTGAGCCAAGTTTCATGCATGTATCACCATTTGCACTTTTCCCCTATTTTTTTGTAATTACCCACTCCACTAATACCTTTGTAAAAGTTGATAGACTATTGTTAGCAAAGAGCTATAAACCAAACCTTACTAATGTGACAAGTGCTTTGCCATTACTGTTGAAACTCTCTCGCTTTCTCTCTCTCTTTGTATATATATTAATTTTCCAAATTAGCCGTTGATAGCGATCTGGTAAAGCAAGCAATATCAAAGTCATTGTCCATGCATCAGTTAAACATAAAAAATGAAGTCTTAGAATGATTAATTTTACTATTTCGTGGGAGGACTTCCATTGCTAATGACGTTGGACTCCTAATTTCGCATTCCCACCCAGAGGTAAGTGTTTCGAATAATATTCAGACTTCGTGAATGTGGAGTCTCCTGTCCTTTCTATCATTTAACATGTGACGTGAAGATAGGATGGTTTGCTATCACCTAGGACGCGAAATTCATCCAATTTTTTCCTATAATTTACCTTGGGAGTCTTGGTGTAGACAGCCATGCCCGTATCTTCGTCGCAGAAAAAAAAAAAAACTCCATTAGACTACTGGAGGGCGTTTGGTAAATGCGTGTGATTAGGCTCGCTGAATACAGAAAACCCATTTCTCTTGCCATCCCATTTAAAACGTACTCTCCTGATCCTCTATTGGCTTACGCTCATTCCTCAACCAATGAGAGATCTTCATGATGCTTATATTCATTGGGCAGCACTAAAGCCCCCTGCCCTCGCCATCACCCCTGATATGCGACAACAGCTAGTATTTAACTTTATTAAGAGCGACACCTTTCTGTGTTTTGATGAGGACAATGCGGGCGGTGACCGCGATAGCGTATTGTATATGCCCATTGTTTTCCTTTCTTATTAGTTGTAAGGTCTGATTGCGGTTACTGAGTTATCATTCAGACAAATATGAGTTTCATTCATCCACGCTTACATTTCCTCTCGTTTCCTTGGGACTTCTCTCACCGCTCGATAAACTGAAGGTTACAAATTATAAGTAAACAAAAAAACTGTCATATAACACAGAGAGGTACAGACGAAGGAGAGCGCAATTTCACAGAGTGATTAAATCTTCTCTTAACGAAGTGGATAACTTACGAAAAGAATAAAGCAAAGACCAAAGTCAAAATACCTCGGAGTTAGATTGACCGGAAACTCATTTATAAGTAGTTAATAAAGCTTACAAGAACGTTGCAGACATTTTTAAAGTATATTCTCTTTAACGAAAAACTGAGTGTCATCGCTGAAGCAGGAGTCTATGAGTCTATATATATATATATATATATATATATATATATATATATATATATATATATATATATATATATATATATATATATATATATATATATATATATATATTTATATAAAGACAAAATCCACAAAGGAAAGAGAAATAATGGAGTGCTGCGAGGCCTTTCGACTGTCGACCTTTACTTAGCAGTCGTCGAATGGCCTTGCAGCACTCCATTGTCTCTCTTTCCTTCGTGGATTTTTCTTTGCTTGTATATTCATCACGTTCCTTATTTTCGTGATTCAATTATTCACACACACACACACACACACACACACACACACACACACACACACACATATATATATATATATATATATATATATATATATATATATATATATATATATATATATATATATATATATATATATATATATATATATATATATGCAACACCGATCTGGCTCCTTCATAGCATGAGTATTCTCCCCACTCTTCTTAGTAGTGTTTAATCACCCGATAGGTGAGCTGTCTTTTCCACTCTTTTCTACTAGATCTTGATACTGATGTCGATACTGTTAGTGCATGTACTGTATATTACAAGATTGTATATTACAAGATTAGAATTATATATATATATATATATATATATATATATATATATATATATATATATATATATATATATATATATATATATATATATATATATATATATATATATATATATATATACGAGTATATATACCCCATATAAAAAATGGGAAAAAGCACGTTAAACGAAGAAGAAGAAGAAGATATATGTATATAATTCTAATCTTGTAATATACAGTACACATGCACTAACAGTATCGGCATCAGTATCATCACCCTAGCTAACGGGTGATTAAACGGTACTAGGAAGAGTGGGAGCCGGATCGGTTTTGCTCCTGCGACTTAAACACTCAGTTGATTTATGAATGAAATGTTAACGTAGGGAAGAATGTATTCGAGATGGTCCGTTTCTGAGAGGATGCTTATTTTTTTCCATTTCACTAACTCGACGGTGACTTCAAAGAAAAAACAAAAGCGGAGCACTTTTTGTTATATCAAAGTCGAGTCCCCTGACCAGAAAATGTCCACAACACTAACCTCTTCATAGATTCACACTGAAGGCTCATCAGTATCGCGTCGGGTGCCTGTCTCCCTCTCTCTCACACACACTTAATTTGCCAATGAATTCGACAATGCAATCCTCAAACTTTCTTTGTACCGAGACCCTTTCCAGTCCTACACCCCTATACACATTTAATACATAAACTTTGGTCTCTCTCTCCTTTCCTCAACAGACTTCATTTTTCTAAGTTTTATCTTGAACATGCTGTTACTCATATTTCTCTCTGGCGAAAAACCTCCAAAAACTCAGTTCTAACTTGTTACTTATGCTCCCTTTCTGTTGAATTTTGTCACATCTCTGCACTAGATCCACCTTGAACCCTTTTTACCTTACATATCCTAAGCAAAACTTAACTCATCCACGACGTCAGTGACCTTGGATGCTACAATACAAGAAAATCCGAATGTAATCACTTTTCTCCCCATACAATAAGACTTTTTTTTTTTTTAATATCCATCTTCAACTCCAAAACCCTAGTAGAGTACTTACTTCAACTATTCTGTGAAATGCCATGTCTCTTCGGCACCTTCAAGGGCAACTTTCAGCCCCTAAAGCCTATATAAATCAACCATTTCCATTTTTCCGACAAATATACGTCTAAGAATCACTCATCCTCTCTTCTGTCAGCCCATAAAACTTTCCTCTTGTTAACTTTAACTCTTAACGTTTTTCCTTGACAAACACTTTCAGACTCGTTCGCCAGTCGGTTTCATTTGTGTGCATTGGCACAGCACTGCGTTCACTCCCAATTTTGTTCCAGAAATGTTCGTCTACATCTCTTGTACTTTTCCATTTTCTTTCGTGTCAGAAGTTGTTTGCTCCAAACCTAACACTTTCCTAGACACACAGTCTGAAACAAGCTTAGTGTTCATTAAAAAAAAAAAAAAAAAAAGACTGTTACAAACCAGTCAACTGCATTATGCACCATACATCCTCAAGAGTTTCATTGCATCGCCATAGATTCCTTAAAAAAATTTATAGGTGCATCTATCCGTCAAATTTCCTCACAAGTCTTTATGTATGCATACAATGCTCTTATCTGTCTTACATTCTCAATCAAAATCCTACCATGCAATTTCTCAGGGGATATAAATAGTTACTGAAATCTTGTAATCAAGTGTATAGTCTGTTATCCTATGACGCTAATTTTTAGATTGATACGTAGTTTATATATATACAACTTTACCATGAGGAAATTGGGTGTGAAAAAACGAAACCGGTTAGAATTTACATCCAGTGTTTAATTTTTCCTGTGGAAAAGTTAGTAATTCTCCCAAAAATAGGAATAATTAGTCCTGTCACGTATTCCTTTAGGATCTTCCCTTTATTCAGCCGTATCTTGATTACAATAAGCGACCAATAAATTACACAATATATCACCTTTCAGATAGCATTCTATGTATAATCCCTTGTACTTCTGTTGCCTTCCCGCTTATGTATACTAAAAAAAATACTTCCACGAGCAATTCTTCATTCACATTAAGCTATTTTAGTCTTTCATCATTCAAACTCTCGTCCCCTTTCACCCTTAGAATAATTTCTGAGTGTCTGTGGAAATTCCTCTGGGAAAGAAGGGATATTTGCATGGCAGCATATGAAAAAGAAAAGTGAAAATAGTGATAGAATAATAAGAAAATGAAATTAAAGACAAAATAAAATAAATAAATTCCATAGTTATGGGTAGGTAACTGGGCATGAACCTTATATTCGGTTGAGTAATCATGGTACAGTATTATAAATGGAACACTTACTGTATACATAATGGAAAATATCTCAATAGAAGGAAGGAGAAATAGTTGAGACTACCATTAATTAAACTTGTGATTAAAGAGCAAAGTGAAGGTCATTACAGCTACAGTAAAATCAGCCAATTCACATGCGCTTCACTGGAGAGAGAGAGAGAGAGAGAGAGAGAGAGAGAGAGAGAGAGAGAGAGAGAATGCTATTTACTGAAGAGTAAGTACATAGGCAAAAGGGATGGGTTTTACTACAGATACAGGCCACGTCATTTTCACTATATTTTTAGAAATTAGACAAACTCACAATAGTAAGAATGATTTATAAGGTTAAAGAGAATCTGTTCCTGCCAGGAAAGAAAGAGAAAGGACTACTGTGACGATGTACTGTGTTTTTAATACAAGCGATAACCATATATATGGATAAGCAAGCAGGGAGGGTAAGTAAGGAAAATCTAATAAATCTCAAATTATATTCACCCTTTCGCTTACCGATGACGTATATGGATGTCATCCAAATTTAAGTCCTTCTCTCACTGATGACATACCCAAATGTCAAAAAAATAAATAAAAAAAGATTGCTCAAGAACATTTTTTTATACGTAAGTAACAAGTGTATTTATTTGTTTTATGTAGTTTTAGATTTGTATTCTATAATTGCATTACTTGTCTTTTTTCTATGCGTGCACAAGCGAGCGCACAAGAGACAGAGAGAGAGAGAGAGAGAGAGAGAGAGAGAGAGAGAGAGAGAGAGAGAGAGAGAGAGAGAGAGAGAGAGAGAGAGAGAGAGAGAGAGAGAGATTCTTTGCATATATAAAATGTATGTTTATTTGTTTTGTATTGTTTTAGATTTTTATTCTATAATTACATCATTTATTTTTTTTCTGAGAGAGAGAGAGAGAGAGAGAGAGAGAAGAGAGAGAGAGAAACGAACACTTGACTGGATGCTACTTATTTTACTGCTTGGTGTAATTACAACTTTCCATTTGAAAAACCCACGTAATTTATTTGGGTATATTATGGTTTACAACGATGACTTTATTGCAAGTATTTTCTTGGGCAAATTATTTTTGGGGGGGAAGTGCAAAATTTTCACCCATCTCATAATTTCCACTATTTATTTCACCTACATAATTTATTTTGAGAGATTTTTACGCCATTGTATGGAGCAATAATGCAGCTACAAAATGAAACAAAACTGAGTAGTCTATCTTCAAAACTGTCAGAGCTGCGCGTCTTTGAACTTAAACAGGTATAAACATTTTTCGTGAGTATTGCCTGGGTGACTGGCACTTTTCTTACAGAAAACGCTATGCTACTTTATCACTCATTTTTTCATATTTTCCTTGCTATAATTACAGCTTTTTGGTCATTTACCTTGCTTTGCTATGGACAAAAAACGAAGACTTTATTGCAAAAGGTTTTTTGGTAAATTTTTTGCGGGTAAAAGTGCAAAATTTTCTGGAATCTCGTAATTTCTACTCATTATTTTACTACATAATAGTTATTTTAGGGGGATTTTTTATGCCGTGGTATAGAATAAGTAATCAGCCGCAAAATTAAACAAAACTGAGCAGTCTACCTTGAAAACTATCTGAAATATATATGTCTTTTTAACAAATAAAGGTATAAACATATTTGTGCTTACTGCTCGACTCATGCCACTGCCCACAGACGTATAAATACACACACACATGCACACACACACACACACACACACACATATATATATATATATATATATATATATATATATATATATATATATATATATATATATATATATATATATATATATATATATATATATATATATATACTGGTGTTTCAAAATTAGAAACCCCTTCCACAGAACAAATGGAAAGTTATGAAGTTTTCTGCTATAGCCTATCTCCAAGTACATTATTTTAAGTTTCTATTAAGCTGTTTTCATTTTACATTTCTTGTATTTTCAGACTGAGTGACGGAGTTAGATACAGCCATGGCTAATGACTCAGAGGAAATCAGATGGATTGACCGAATCCGGGCTATAACCTTCAGAGAGGCCAGGGATGCTGGCGCATCCTTCATTTCACGTTCCTGGATGGCTAAATACATTAAAAGGGATGAATCCTTTATTAAAAGAAACATGAACAAAAATCCATATGACTGTCATCACGAAAAGAGTGAGAATCCTGGAAGGCCTGAAGTCCTTTCTCAGGAGTCAAAAGACATCATAGCTGAGGCAGTGGGTAGACCAAGAAAGTCTTTACGTAAATTGGCACCTGAACTAGAAACAAAAAGGGGAAAGAAGAGAAGTTATAGTGTTGTATATCATGAGTTGAAAAAATCTGGTATCAAGCCATTTCATGTTATCAGCAAGCCCAGCATCACTCAGCAACAGAGAGAAGACTGTGCATGGTGTTGTGGTTCATTTCCTAAAGATTGGGATGAAGCTGACTTTCTTCATGTTGCCGCTTCAGATGAATTCTTCATTTGCAGTCAGGAAGCCAAATCATAAAAATGACATCATTTGGGCTGCAAAGTTGGATGATATCAGCGATGACGCGCTTATCGCCAAGTTGTGAAATTTCCTGAATGTTTGGGAATTTTTCTGTTTCACAGCCAAACGGTTAATGTGGATCATCAAAGAAAAAGGACAGTCATGGAATAACGAATACTTCAGAGAAACTTTGCTTACTTGTGGAGTATTTCCTTTCCTCAAAGATCCTGAAAATGTGTTATCTGTTGAAGAAGTCACATTTTTGCATGATAAGGCACCATGTTTCAAGGCTCTTCAGACACAGGAGCTGTTTCGAAACAGTGATATCGATTTATTCTCGTCAAGTGAATTTCCAGGTAGCTCCCCTGACCTTAATGTGTGTGAAAATCTTGGTAGTATCTTAAAGGAAACTGTTGCAGCGCTCACAGTGAACTATGATGGTATACCAAGCCTCGACGACCTGCAAAGGGAGGTGACCGAAGTGCTCAGGGAAATGAAGTTTGAGTCTCAGCTTTTCTGTGATTTGCTGAAATCATACCCCTCAAGAATGAAGGCGGCGTCTTCAGGACTAAATTACAAATTGACATAAACAGTTTTTATAACAACATGCAGACTTCAGAGCAAATCCTTAAATGTAAAGTGTGATGTTACTGGAGTGACAAATTTCCATTGGTAGCAGGTCTTAGTCCCTCACTCGTAGTCAATGCGGCAGCAAAGGCATTTTTGGTGTTCTGTAATACACGCCCTTTGCCATGTCATGCCACCAAGGGCATGAGCGAGGGCTTGATTTCCGTCTCTGGCCGATAGTTTTGATTTGCTCTATTGTTGGTATCTTCTGTTGTATTCGGGACCGTTCTGTTGCTGGTTTCTTCCTCCGGATTCTCGCAGATACACACACACATATGTATATATATATATATATATATATATATATATATATATATATATATATATATATATATATATATATATATTAATATATATATTTTATCACATACACAATTGTTCTGTGCATTAGTAGAATTACTAGAAGGACCTCATTCAAACTGGATGGTATCTAATGGAGTATTTATTCAGAAAAAGTTACTGTATGGATACTTGATAATGTGGACTGTTTGTCCAAGAAAGCTTGTAACTTTTTCTGAATAAATACTCCATTAGATACTATCCAGTTTGAATGAGGTCCTTTTAATATATATATATATATATATATATATATATATATATATATATATATATATATATATATATATATATATATATATATATATATATATATATATATATATATATATATATATATATATATATATATATATATATATATATATATATATAT
>NC_089748.1:3835235-3870235 GCF_040412425.1 Macrobrachium rosenbergii | reverse complement strand
CCACAATCCTCGAGGTCGACCATCATACACTGCCGAGACATCACCAAAGACCACGACAGAGACGATGTGACAGCCACTTCGCTGCCCTAGAAGGATAATATCTCCTCAAAACTGGTAACCATGGTTAGGTCACCACCTCGACCTCGGGAGCTGGGTTGATGTCCTCCTTGACATCAGCAGTTGACCCACACCTGCCGTATCAAAAAGTGCTGCTGCTTGTTCTCAACTGCATCACGAGAACCTGTCGATCTGCCTTCCAAAACCTGACTAAGGAAGAAAAACAAAGAGACTAACGTAACCTCGCCTCCTCACACAAAACAGGAGTGCAGGCTAACAAACTAAACAAGGTGGTTTCAGTTTAACAACCAAAAACTAACAATATATACACACACACACACACACACACACACACACACACACACACACACACATATATATATATATATATATATATATATATATATATATATATATATATATATATATATATATATATACACACACACACAACACACACACACACACACACACACACACACACACACACACACACATATATATATATATATATATATATATATATATATATATATATATATATATATATTCTTATGCTGTGGTTTTCATTATGCAGTAATCTCCCCGTGTGTATGTGTGAGTTGTTGTATAACTATGATTTTGTGTTCAGATACGCGTATACCGTAAAAGAGTTAGCGTAGGTAAAATGATTGAACGCTGTATGTCTTGAGACGCTGTATAGTTAGAGAAGATGTGAGTGGCGCTAAGAGAGAGAGAACCCTTGTTCGTTGTATAGAGAGCGTTTGTTAGTCTATTTTCAAAACTGCTGAAGTAATGCATTCCATTGGGACTCGATCAAAACACTGTGGTTAGACCTACCACGTAGATAGACGCCCATACAGATGAGTCGACACTCAGAGACCAAAAAGCGTTGTGGAAAGGAGCTGCGTTTTTCCGCTCCGCGTCTCTCTCTCTCTCTCTCTCTCGCTCGCGCTCGCTCGCTCTTGGGATTTTACGAATGTCCTGTTTTAACGTAATTGATATTTAGATAGACGATGGTCACTCATATCCTTTAACTGTTTAATTCCTTAGTAAATGTGTCTGAGTTATCTGAACAGTGTATTTTATTAAGTGTGTGTGTAACGGCGCCTGGTTAAAAACACGAAGCAATTTGGTACCAAGGTATTGTAAACATAATTGTGGGTTTCTAGTGCACTAAGAAAAATATTTAGAGTGGTTATATGTAAAGATACCTTTTCACTTTTTAATATTTTTTCGTGTTATATGTTTTATGCTTTATCTTTTGAAGAATTTTTCTTTTATGCATATATGTGATGTATTTGCTATTGCCTTAATTTTTGCTTTACATTTTTTGATATTTAATCTTTTGCAGAGTAAATTTCTGTCTTTTGTATTCACATTTTTATATGATTGATTTATTTGCCTTATTTTGTTTAACACGTGGGAATTAATTTACTTACAGTATATATCCTTTCAATCAAGTTTTGTTATTTAACAATTTAAATCTTTCTTGAATAATTTTTGATGAATCAATAAATTAATTTCTGATTTAATTTTGACTGATGATTAATTCAGATTTAATCCAATTTTTCAAGTAATAATAAATTTCCCTGAGACTGTTAATGTCATGTATAATCTTTGAATTTAGAAATAAATTTTTGTATTTAAAATATTATATCAGAGTTTCATTCATTGACCCACCAGTAATTTTGATTTGAATTAGAGATAGAGTGGTAAGTGAGATGTTTTCCTTCAAGGAATTGAAGTGAGCTCGAACCAGGGAAATTAAATAAATGGAAATATTTGAACTTTTATAATGTTAATGGAGTGATGCCCTTATATTTTACCTCACACCTGTTTAACGAACTTGATCTGCTTTCTTTCATGATTGATAATTTTATAAGGGATCACTGTTGCCTTTAGAGAAATCAGTCGTCTTGTATGTGTGATGAGGGTTCAGGTGTCTGGCTATTGTGAAGTAACTGTAATTGTTGAATAAATGGTAAGTTTGGTAATCAAATATCAAGCACTGAGATACCAGGTTTGATTTAAAGAACAGACACTGGACACTCCGGGGTCACCATATATAAATGGTGCACTAGACTCCGGGACAAGCACTTAGATATCAGGTTTGATTTGAAGAACAGACACTGGACACTTCGTCACATATATAAGTGGTGCCCAAGACCCTGGGAAAACAGATCACAAATATCACTCTGGTGTATACTGGTGGTGTTAGGGACATATTTTATTAGGAGAGTGACCATATAGTTCTTTTATTTTATGAGGAGAGTGACCATATAATTGTTTTTTGCAATTTATTGTGTTGAATTGTTGCCATATTGAATTGTTAATTGAGTAATTGAAAAAATGGCTCTATTCGACGTTCAGGAGTTTTTAGCAAACCCCTCCATCCAAGAGTTATCTGAAATCACTCTGACTAAAGCACAGTGGAGTGAGATAGCAGTAGCATATGGTGGTCAGGTGTCTGCCAACATGGTAAAGGCACAAATAAAATTCATTGCAATCCAAGCATTGATGGACTCTGGTAAAATAGATGAGGAGCTCGGAGATGCTCAAGAATTGTTGAACGCAGCTGAGGCAGAACTTATAGATAAACATGGGCAAAAGAAAGAGAAAAGTGATGCAGAAGCAGAGCTTAGACGTCTAGAAGCAGAAGCAAATTTGATTAAGCTGAAGATGCAGGCTGAAAGAGAGAAAATGCAGGCAGAAAGAGAAAAAGAAGACAGAGAAAAACGAGAAAGAAAAGAAAGAGAAGAAGAGAAAGCTGCTGAAGAATTAAGTGAAATAGCTAGACACAAGAGGGAGATGGAAAGGTTGAAAGCCACAGCTGAATTGCCTGTAACACCATCTAACCCTACTCAAGGTGATTCAGACCCTGTATTTGATGTAGTAAGAGTGCAGAAGTAAATTCCAAAGTTTACAGAAGAAGCTCCAGATGAGTTTTTTGATCACTTTGAAAAAGTGGCTGCAGGAATGGGATGGCCAGAGGATAAATGGTCAGTCTTGTTGCAGAGTGTTCTCACTGGTAAAGGAAGAAGTGCCTATTTAGCCTTATCAGCTGATCAGTGTAAAGAGTACAAGGTACTCAAACACAATGTGCTACAAGTTTACCAGTTGACCACTGAATATTATAATGAAAGATTCAGATCTTTGAGAAAGGATGACCAGATAACTTTCTTGGATTATGCGTACAAAAGTGAGAAGATGTTTTAAACGATGGTTGAGGCTGCTAAAGTTAAAACATTTGAAGATCTTGAAGAATTAGTTGTTCTTGAACAATATCCTAGGGGAATTCCTGAACACATAAGAGCCTATCTGCGAGAGAGAGAGGTGAATAAACTTGACAAAGCTGCTACACTCAGTGAGGACTACAACATTATAAGCAGCAGAAGGAACTATAATGTCAAGTACCCGAATCAACGCACAGGTTTTAGGTCTCATCTAAATTTCAGGAGCAGATTTAGTGGGAATCCTACAAGTGGCAATACAAAGTCAGTGCAGGGTAATACCCCTCAGCAAGCTAATGTAAAATCCTCATATAATAATGTTGCAAGGCAATTACAGAAGCCTAATGTTGTCTGCTACAAGTGTGGAAGAGCAGGACACTTCAGTCGGAAGTGTCATCAGACAATTGGCAGTCCAAACCAGTTGGTCAAGTAGTAAGAAATGACCAGTTGAAACAGACTACAAAGAACAATGTGGGGAGGAGTCAAGCTCCAGTGAAGACTGAGACTAAACAAGCTGAATGTTTAGCAACCAGTGGAAATGTAACTTCAAGCAGTGAGTGGCTGAGCAGTTTGGAGGCTTTTAAGCCATATATCTATGAGGGTACGCTGACAACTCAAGGAGGAAGTGTGCAGGTACCAGTCAAGGTGTTACGTGATACAGGGAGCAACCATAGTGTGGTAGTCCGTGGTGCTCACCCCTAGTTGGAGGAGAATCTTACAGGAGATTCTGTTATTTTGAAGGGTATAGGAGGAGAAGAGGTAACTCCTATATGTCGCTTACACCTGTCATGTGAATTAGTGACAGGAGATGTTGATTTTGCTGGAAAGGACTCACTGGCTGTTGAAGGTGTACATGTTCTGTTAGGGAATGAAGTTGGTAGTGTGCCATTTGTTCCTTGTCCTATAGTGACAGATAAACCATTGAGGATTAGTCCTACGGTAGATTTGGAGAAGAATAACCCCCACCTATTTCCTAGCTGTGTGACTACTAGGAGTATGAAGAGGACTATGCCTGCAAGTGAAGAGACTGAGGATTTACCCACTCAAGAAGGATCATTGAGCTTAGAAGAGTTGTTCCAGAGAAATGATACTTCCCCTAGTGCTGATCAAGAAGAGGTTTCCCAAGAAGAAGCTGTCGTCCCTGAAGAGACTCTGAGTAGTCAAAATGTTCCTGAAGGTAACAGTGAAACTACAGTAGCTGAGTTAGCAGATATTGAGAGCTCAACCCTTGAAGTTGGTCAGGTGACCAGGGAGAAGCTAATGGACCTACAGAAGAAGGATGTGTCCTTAGCTGAGTTGTTTTTCAGAGTTGTTGATCAAGAAGAGATGCAACAAACTCCTACCTGTTATTATCTGAAGGAAGGTTTGCTGATGAGGAAGCATAGACCTGCAGATATACCAGGAGATGCTGAATGGGGCGAATATCATCAAATTTTGATCCCACATCCATTGAGGAAGCAAGTAGTAGCAGTAGCTCATGAGTCTGGACATATGGGAATCAGGAAGACTGTGGAGAAGACCATAAAATATTTTTTTCTGGCCTGGACTTCACAAAGATGTTAGCAAGTTCTGTCGGGAGTGTCATACCTGCCAGATAGCTGGAAAGCCAAATGAAACCATTCAGAAAGCCCCCCTACAACCTATAGAAGTTAGAGGAGAACCCTTTAGCAAGGTGATTATAGATATGGTTGGACCACTGCCGAAGACGAAGAAGGGTCATGAGTATCTGTTAACATTGATGTGTCCTGTGACAAGATATCCTGAGGCAATTCCTGTTAGAAACATATCTGCTGAGATAGTTGCTGAGAAACTAGTGGAGTTTTTCTCAAAGTTTGGGATACCTGAAATTGTACAAAGTGATAGAGGAACCAATTTTACTTCTAAACTGTTTCAGGATGTGATGAACTTGTTAGGAGTGAAACAACAGTTGTCCACTGCGTATCACCCAGAGACTCAAGGAGCCTTGGAAAGGTTTCACCAGACATTGAAAAGTATGCTGACTAAGTATTGTTCTAAGTCAGGCAGAGACTGGGATGTTGGTGTACAATTGATGTTATTTGAAATTAGGAATGCTTATCAAGAAAGCATGGGTTGTTCACCTAACGAGATGATTTTTGGTAGAGAAGTGAGAGGACCGTTGAAAATTCTTGCAGAAAATTGGGAAGAAAATCAAGTGGAAGTCCAAGGAGAGTATGTAAAGAACTTGAGGAAAAGATTGGAAGAGATCAGAAAATTCTCTTTAGAAAATCTGAAACCGAGTCAAGAGAAAATGAAAAGGAGATATGATAAGAAGACTAAGCTAAGAAGTTTTAGTGTTGGTCAACAAGTGTTAGTGTTTTTACCTGTCAAGAGATTTCCCCTTTCCAACAAGTTTCAAGGTCCTTACAAGATAATTGAGAGGTTAAGTGACAGAACTTATGTAATTGAAACACCAGAAAGACGGAGACGAAAAAGGAAGGTACATGTAAACCTCTTAAAACCTTACTTCTCAGAAACCAAAATGGAAACTGTGTTAATAACCCAGACAACTTCAACTACAGAAGATGATGATGGATATGAATTGGGAGCTGAAAGCAAGATGAATAATTCTTCAATTTTGGAAAATTTGGAGGATAAACTGAAACATTTGAGTGTTGAGCAAGGTGGTGAGTTGTGTGAAGTGATTAGAAGCTTCACAGAACTATTTGCAGATGTACCTGGGCGTACTGATCTGATCAAGCATGAGATCAAGATCCAAGAAGATGGCAGACCATTCAAGCAGAGAGCTTATCGCCTATCACCTTATCATCGAGATGTTTTGAAAAAGAAGTTGAATATTTGTTACAGCATGGATTAGCAGAACCCAGTTCAAGTCACTACAGTTCTCCATGTGTGTTAGTGAAGAAACCGGATGGCTCATTTAGGATGTGTACTGATTATAGGAAACTGAATTCCATCAGTGTGGCTGACAATTATCCCTTGCCTCTTATAGATCAGTTACTTGATAATGTTGGGCAAGCCAAGTTTGTCTCCAAGATAGACCTGTTGAAGGGATACTATCAAATTCCCTTAGATGAGGATGCTAAGTTGCTGTCAGCTTTTATTACTCCTTTTGGACTTTATCAGTATACTGTTCTGCCATTTGGTCTGATGAATGCACCTGCAACGTTTCAACGAGTGATGGATCAACTGCTAGGGGTCCATAGAAGGAGTAGGTGTATATTTGGATGACATAGTTATTTATTCTACAACATGGGAAGAACATCTGAAGATCCTGAGGAAAGTTTTCAAGAAACTAAGGGAAGCAGGACTAACAGTCAACCTAGAGAAGAGTGAGTTCAGGAAGGCAACTGTGCAGTATCTTGGGTTTGAAGTTGGGAAAGGCCTTCTCGCTCCAGTAAATGCTAATGTAGAGGATATCCATAAGGCAACCCCACCTACTACTAGAAAACAGTTACAGAGATTTTTGGGCATGGCAGGATTCTGCCTGAATTTCTCAGCTGTAGTAGCCCCCTTAACAGACTTAACTAGTCCCAAAGCTAAGTTTGTTTGGACTACAGAATGTCAAGAATCCTTTGAGAAGGTAAAAGCCATTTTAACTTCAAGACCAGTACTTCGGGCTCCAGACTTCAATAAGAAATTTGTGATACAAGTTGATGCCTCTGACTGTGGAATTGGAGCTGTACTACTTCAAGAAGATGAAAGTGAACTTTTGCATCCCGTATGTTTCATGTCTTTGAAACTGAAAAAGCATCAGAAAGTGTATTCCACGATAGAAAAAGAAACTCTAGCCTTAATCACAGCATTGAAAAAGTTTGAAGTGTATGTGAACAGACCTAGGAACGAAGAGATTTTAGTGCTGTCTGATCACAACCGCTCACGTTTTACAGCGGATCAAGAATCACAACCAGAGACTCACTCGGTGGTCTCTGTGCTTGCAACCCTATAATATTAAGGTAAAGCATATCTCCGGTAAGAACAACGTGGTTGCTGATTACTTATCCCGTTGTGAATCATTGGATTCAACCCCGGGATAACCAATCTTCTTGGGGGAGGAGTCTTATGCTGTGGTTTTCATAATGCAGTAATCTCCCCGTGTGTATGTGTGAGTTGTTGTATAACTATGATTTTGTGTTCAGATACGCGTATACCGTAAAAGAGTTAGCGTAGGTAAAATGATTGAACGCTGTATGTCTTGAGACGCTGTATAGTTAGAGAGGATGTGAGTGGCGCTAAGAGAGAGAGAACCCTTGTTCGTTGTATAGAGAGCGTTTGTTAGTCTATTTTCAAAACTGCTGAAGTAATGCATTCCATTGGGACTCGATCAAAACACTGTGGTTAGACCTACCACGTAGATAGACGCCCATGCAGAGGAGTCGACACTCAGAGACCAAAAAGCGTTGTGGAAAGGAACTGCGTTTTCCTCTCCCCTCTCTCTCTCTCTCTCTCTCTCTCTCTCTCGCTCGCTCGCTCTTGGGATTTTACGAATGTCCTGTTTTAACGTAATTGATATTTAGATAGATGATGGTCACTCATATCCTTTAACTGTTTAATTCCTTAGTAAATGTGTCTGAGTTATCTGAACAGTGTATTTTATTAAGTGTGTGTGTAACGGCGCCTGGTTAAAAACACGAAGCAATTTGGTACCAAGGTATTGTAAACATAATTGTGGGTTTCTAGTGCACTAAGAAAAATATTTGGAGTGGTTATATGTAAAGATACCTTTTAACTTTTTAATATTTTTTCGTGTTATATGTTTTATGCTTTATCTTTTGAAGAATTTTTCTTTTATGCATATATGTGATGTATTTGCTATTGCCTTAATTTTTGCTTTAAATTTTTTGATATTTAATCTTTTTGCAGAGTATATTTCTGTGTCTTTTGTATCCACATTTTTATATGATTGATTTATTTGCCTTATTTTGTTTAACACGTGGGAATTAATTTACTTACAGTATATATCCTTTCAATCAAGTTTTGTTATTTAACAATTTAAATCTTTCTTGAATAATTTTTTATGAATTAATAAATTAATTTCTGATTTAATTTTGACTGATGATTAATTCAGATTTATTCCAATTTTTCAAGTAATAATAAGTTTCCCTGAGACTGTTAATGTCATGTATAATCTTTGAATTTAGAAATAAATTTTTGTATTTAAAATATTATATCAGAGTTTCATTCATTGACCCATCAGTAATTTTGATTTGAATTAGAGATAGAGTGGTAAGTGAGATGTTTTCCTTCAAGTAATTGAAGTGAGCTCGAACCAGGGAAATGAAATAAATGGAAACATTTGAACTTTTATAATGTTAATGGAGTGATGCCCTTATATTTTACCTCACACCTGTTTAACGAACTTGATCTGCTTTCTTTCATGATTGATAATTTTATAAGGGATCACTGTTGCCTTTAGAGAAATCAGTCGTCTTGTATGTGTGATGAGGGTTCAGGTGTCTGGCTATTGTGAGGTAACTGTAATTGTTGAATAAATGGTAAGTTTGGTAATCAAATATCAAGCACTGAGATACCAGGTTTGATTTAAAGAACAGACACTGGACACTCCGGGGTCACCATATATAAATGGTGCACTAGACTCCGGGACAAGCACTTAGATATCAGGTTTGATTTGAAGAACAGACACTGGACACTTCGTCACAATATGTATACTGCATGTATATATACACATTATATATACGTATAATTAAGAGAGAGAGAGAGAGAGAGAGAGAGAGAGAGAGAGAGAGAAACCCCGGTAGGGAATGGAATGCACACGACCGAATTTGTTTCAGTGAACAAATATGTCGGAGGGTTAAGAGACCTATGACTCAGAAAATCGACTTATTTTGCCGCTCACTCTTACATTTTAAATCGTTTTCTCTCTCGTTTTTTTCCGAATCACTGACCACCCTCTTGAAAATTGACTTTGTTTTTTATTCTCTTGTTTCTTGTTCGTATTTTTAAGGCTTATGCTTTTATGTTATTTTTTTGAGGAACTACGTTGAATTTCCTTGAGTTTGTGAAATTTTTGAAGTCTCTGTTTATTAAGCTCTCTCTCTATCTCTCTCTCTCTCTCTCTCTCTCTCTCTCATACACACACACACACACACACACACATGCACACACATACACTCTAATACACACGCACACATATATATATATACATATATATATATATATATATATGCGCATATATATATATACTGTATATATATATATATATATATATATATATATATATATATATATATATATATATATATATATATATATATATATATATATATAAGAAAATATGGAACGTGATGAATAAATAAATAAAGATAAAATCCACGAAGGAAAGGAAGCACTGGAGTGCTGCATGAGGCCTTTCGACTCTTTGGTCTGCTAAGGACGAAAGAGTCGAAGGCCTCGCTGCACTCTAGTGTTTCCTTTCCTTCGTGGATTTTATTGTTATTTACATATATAAATGTAAATATTTACTTTTTCTATTTATATACAGTATTCATATAATACACCAAGACTGTTATCATTCAGACAAGAATAACGAATACATTTCTTTGTAGCTGCACTGTTAATTTTCTGGTCTGATGAAATCAGCGATTATTTTTTTTTTCGTGGTATTCCAGTGTCTTTTATAGTTACCATCATTATCACTATTATTAAAACAGCAGTAGTTGCGATATTGCTTAAAGTAAGGACAATTATCTATTGTTGTTCTTCTTTCCTATTGTAAAATGTTTCTTCATTCTCTCTCTCTCTCTCTCTCTCTCTCTCTCTCTCTCTCTCTCTCTCTCTCTCTAGTATTGCCAATATACTTTTCCCCCTTCTCCACATATTTCTTTTCGTCTCAAAGAACCTTGTGGCCAAGTCATCATAAAGTATTGCTTGATAAAAGACGGAAGGCTTATGAGATGTGAGTGAGGCTCATGGATGGTGACAGGGAGAGAGAGAAAGATAGAAACGGAGCTTTGCTTTTCTTTTATTTCCCCATCATCTCCCTCTTTAAGTATTATTATACAAACAGCTACGCATCAATGTTTTTGTTACGCATAGCAGTCCATCAACACAGCACCTCTCTCTCTCTCTCTCTCTCTCTCTCTCTCTCTCTCTCTACCCTTGCTTATTTTCGATTTTGAAATAAATTCTTTCTCAATTTAATATTTAGGATTTCTTATAGATTCAATTTCCAATCTCATCTCTTTGTGACCATGTTTGTTTGTAAGTTCTTATATATCCAGAAATCTATCACATCATGTAACACATACGTAAACGCGTCTGCACACATGCATTTATTAGTTGCTTGCTTTCCGTCTAATCTCTGAGTGGTGCATATTCTCATGTAGAAAGGTTAATGGAAATTAATCCTATGTTGATATGAAATAGCAACACTGGCACCAAGAGTTTTGTTTATTTGCTGAATCGAAGTAATTAAGCAATTTCTCTGGTTTATATTGTCGCTTTGAGCGACTTTATCCGTAAAAATAACAGAAAACTGCATATTTATTTTTTCCGTCTAACGGGCTTTTCTCTTCAGGATTGATGCCAAAAAGATGCCTCCTTTTGATC
Organism: Macrobrachium rosenbergii; assembly: GCF_040412425.1. Lineage (NCBI taxonomy): Eukaryota > Metazoa > Arthropoda > Malacostraca > Decapoda > Palaemonidae > Macrobrachium > Macrobrachium rosenbergii. Next base: position 3,859,397 of record NC_089748.1, on the reverse strand, counting down.
ATTCACATTCAACCACCCAGGAAACGCAGTGCAGGACAACTCGCGTTATGGCATACATGTTTTTCACTATCAAACTAATTCCTCCGAAATGGGTGGCTCCAGGAAAAAAAGTACTTTTGAATTGTGGATGAGCCCCTTGTGCAGAAAGCTTCCACAATATAAACCCAACAATTAAACATATGACTCACCAACAAGGCGCAGAACCACCCATACCGGAGCTTTTTTTTAGCTCTTCTACGCTATCTCTACGTATCGCCCTTTTAATTCTTCTGACGGAAAATTTACTTCTTAACATTTCATCTTAACAGCTTGAACCCCTTTGCTTTCATGTGCATCAACATCTCTGACTCTTTGTATACTTGAAAACATAAGAGGATATATTTCGTGCATGATAAATCCTCTTAAACATTATGGGACGGAAAAACATAGTTGATTCAGCTTTGTAATATTCTCTGTGCACAAAGATCTCATTCTGGTTTGCAGCACAAATCACAACTATAAACCAGGTCAAATCGTGATTAAAAGTGAATGAATCAGTGTTTTTGTATGATGCTGGTCAAAATCAGTTGAATTTCTAATTTTGTTAGCATTTCTATTGAATTCATGTTAATATGACGAAAACAAATTTTACCAGGTATGCTCATTCAGAAAACGTATTATAATGGATTAAAGAAAAACCTTAGGAACCGTACAATTACTAATAGCACCATCATGATCATTACCACATTTTTAGTGGTGAAGAAGTATCGAGAAGAATACCTTCATGTCTGATCTCTCTCTCTCTCTCTCTCTCTCTCTCTCTCTCTCTCTCTCTCTCTCTCTCTCTGTGTGTGTATGATTAAGTTAATGATAATTGCTCAGTTGCCTAATAATAAAAAAGAAAGTTGCGTATGAAGACACAAGTAAATAAGTGTTGTCCCGTTATTTTTACTTAGTTGCAATTATTGTACGACAAGCCACTTACTGGAGATTTTTAAAAACTGCTATGATTTTTTGATAGTTGCCTATCACCCTTTCATATTCCTGCTTATGACTTTTATATCTCCAGGTACATCTATTTACTGTCTACATTATTATGTATTAAAGGTTTATATAATTTTTCCTTCCTGGCACTGCGTGTTTTTCATGTCACTCTAGCTATGTATTTATCCGTGAGATTCCTTCATTATCTACACTTCGTTTAAGTTCTCTCTTCTATGTTGTTACTTATCTTCATTGTTATGTCAATTATTTTATGAGTGTGTGTGTATGTGTGTATCCTCAGTTCACGTCAAGTTTTATCCACCGTGCATCTCAAATAAGCATTAATCTCTCTCTCTCTCTCTCTCTCTCTCTCTCTCTCTCTCTCTCTCTCTCTCTATTTTACCCAGTCCATCGACCTGTAAGGCTGCCCAACACTGCCTTCTATCCCCTACAAACATATCTTGTCCCTGAGGAGTTTGTGGGTGGGTGGTGGGTGGACTGAGGACCACCCTGCAGATCATGTTACTGGTAAACAAAGTGGTGGGAGGGTTTTGGGGCCGTCGCGGCCACCAGCCGTAAGGGCTTGATAATATCCCGAAGAACTCACACACACAAAGGAGGATATTGGTTTGCTTTTTTCGCATTGCTCGAAGTACATTCCTAGAGGAAGTTTGTTCGATGTGGAAGGTTCATTATTGTTTTGATTATTATCTTTTATATGGAAACACTTGCCAACACAACGTCAAAGATTTGTGGAGAATGAAAGAAGGAATAGTCAGTAAATAGGAAGTGTTGAAGATATTAGAATTATAGCGATAAAGTATTACAAATCAATATTCTGAAGAAGGTGATGCAACAGACACTCACGTATACGCAGATTATGTATTTACAGGTGTGACTAATACATGTCTTTTACAAGCTGCATTTCCTCTTTCATTTTTTGTATTTCCTTTATTATTCTCTCTTAGTCATGTGGTTTAAACAGTTGGGTCTTTCCTTCTTTCATATTCATTCTGCACCACCTTTGAACTCCTCTTTTAATTTTTTCTTCTATATTTTGTTTTCCAGTCTTCAAATTCTATATACCAGACTGGTTGATGTCCTCATAATCCTTATATATCTTTGCTGATCAGTATCAGTCTATCTGCGCAACTATCGATCAACATTTAAAGATAAATATATATATATATACATATATATATATATATATATATATATATATATATATATATATATATATATATATATATATATATATATATATATATATATATTCACAGACTGGGTCTCGTTGGAGGGATGAAAGGGGTTTATATTAAATTATTGCCTTGAGGCCAACCGAGAATACCAATCTGTGATAAAAGGAAAAGGAAAAAATGGGTAACTTACCTTGGTAGTACCATTATTTAAGGAGTAATGTGAAGGTCACCATGTTAAATGATTAGCAATTTACGTTAAATTGAATTTATTCACAGAAAAACAACCAAGGGTGTAATCTGAAAGACTGATGATACAGCAAGTAAACTCAGATAAGGAAAAAATGCAAATTTGAACTGGTAATCGTAAATTTTACCAACTTATGTATGTTTTTTTCTAATAAATAAGTTTTTACGATTTTGTAAAATTATTGTTACTGCTCACACAATATCAAAACAGATAAGAAATAAAAGCAGTAACAAATTTTTTGCATATTTGTTGTAAAGTATTCACGGAAGTTTACGAGAAGGAAGATTCAGTAACTTTTTTTTTACTTTTACGTGCTTTTCTAATATTTCTTTGCAATTTTCTTTGTAAAATTACGTTTACAACCGACATACTATCGTAAAAGACTAAAACAAAAAACAACAGCAACCCCTTCGTATATTTACAAGCAGATTTACAAAAAGACTCATGTGAGAGAGGGAGAGATGCAGTATCCTTTCCCTTGAAGTCACAAGCATTACTGATACTGTATAAAAGTTGCCATTAGTGAATTAATAGCATGTAGAAGTATCGGCACCTTTGTTTCGAATCATTATTACCATAACATTGGTGCGTAATTCTGCTTCACACTGGAGCGCAATCCGTCCACCTACACAAACTTGTTTTACTTCACACTCAAGCTCAATCCGTCCACTAAGGGTTAAGGTGGGTATGGAGATTCCGGCCGAGATAGGTGGAGCTTGGCATTGACCAGTGCTCGCAAGTGGCACTGGCAGCGAATTGGATTCAGACGAGGCTGAAGAGGGACCCGGGGGTGCAAAACCCCTCGGTGTACCTGGAGTGATAGGCGACAGAGATTCCTGTCTTGGGGAGAGGGCCGAGCATCTTGGGCTGGTTGTGGAAATGGTGGCTGCTGCGGCTAGCTTGCTGGGGCACTTTGACCACCTTTCGGAGTGACCTCTTATGTTGTTGGTCCTGCAGCAGCATTTAGTAATATCCCTTCGTGGTGAGGGAGGAGTTTTTTGGTGGCTGTCCGGTTGTGAGCTTCATGGACTAGGCCTGGAATAGTTTAGATGCTTGTGGGTCTGGTTCGCTCTTGGGCGAATGGAAGGTTGGGCTGACAGTGGCACAGCTGTCACAGAGGCTGTGTCCCGCTCAGGAAGTTTTGGCATGGCCTCACTGGCAGAGGCAGTCAGGCAACAGAGTGGCGAGGGTGTGGGACATCCCCAGAGGATGTCTTGTCCTAGCAAGAATTCCACTCCGTGCCGAATACATTTCACCAAGCCAAGGTGGCAAATTTCGGTGCTCCAAGGGGTGATCACCCTGAGTTCAACTGTGGGAACGGTCAAGGATTATTCATCTACCCAGGTTACCGTCCACCTGGTTTGCTTGTCTGTGGTGGCACTGGCTGGTACTTTGGCCCGATCAATCAGGCTAATATCTGAGCCAGTGTCGGCAGTAGTTGGTAGGTGCACTGGTGGGCTAGAGCCATCCAGAGGGGCCACGGAGATGGACTGAGTCCAGACCTACTCAGGATGAGACCTGTAGGGCGGCACAGCCAAGGAGGCTGTGGCACTGATCAGGTTGACATGCCTGGGAGAGACCATATGTTTTGGGCAGCCAGGATACCCAACAGAAGAGTGTCCTGGAGTCTCACAGTCTCGGCAGGGTCCACTGGGATAGGATGATCTCCCTGCAGTGACGGTCTGCTGGGAAGGCAGTGCGGAGTTAGAAGGAGAGGAGGAGTGGCGGTTATTGGTAGGCTGCTGTTGGTTGGTGTCTGCCTTGTAGCGGCACTTGGCTTCAGCATGACTGTACTTCTTGCAGATGGTGCATGTAAGTTTGCTAGGTGGTCCATTCTTTGGGCGCGATGAGCCTGAGAAGCATCTGGATGGCACTTTTAGGCGTTGAAAAGTGCTGTGGGAGACATTAAATGTTTCCCAGCCATCGGCCAAGCAGCAGGCTTCCTTGAGAGTGGGTGGCTGCTTATCACTGAGATACACAGCCAAAGGCCCAGGCACACACTGGAAAAGATCTTCCAGCATGGCCCTATTGAATAGGTCTTCAAAAGTCGTGCATTTCAGGGAGTCGACCCAGCGGGTTCCAGCCTGAGTCTTGTGACAGGCCCATTCTGTCCAGGACCAGCCGGCATCCTTGGCCAGTCCTCAGAACAGTTGTCTCCATTTCTCAGGGGTTATTTCATATGCCTTGGCTATTACCTTATGGACTGCGGCCATGTCTCCTTGTTGATTCTGCTCCAGCGAGTGGAGGGCTGCCTTCGCTTTTCCTTCCAGGTGTTTGGTCAGCACTAAGGTCCCTCTCGGCCTCAGTGGTGTTGAAATTATCGAAGAGTGCCTCGACCTCTTCCAGCCTTTCTTCTGGCTCTTCCTCAGTCCACTTGGGGACTAGGGAATTAAGGCTTGAGAGCGGAGCATTTGGTGCAGCAGGAATGGGGTTGGAGGCTTGTTGGGATGCTATGGCTTTTGTGCTCTCCTTCCTCGCTCTTTCCAACTCAATCTCCTTGTCTTTGAGCACCAGCTCGCTTGCCTTGAGCGCTTGCTCGCTTTCTTTGAGGGCTAACTTGTGCTGTCTTCTCCTCTCTGCTCTGTCTTCATCTTGCTGTCTCTGTTCTTCTTCGTGCTGCCTTCGTTCGGCTAGCTGTTCTTTGATCCACTTGGTGAGTGCGGGTCCCGTGAGACCAGCCTCCTTCCCTAGATCCATGAAGGATTTGTACTCCTTGGTTGCCGTGTTGCTGGTGGGGAAGGGCAGCTAATTGAGTTGACTGGGCGATCTTGGAGGAAAGGTTTGTGATGATTGTGGGAAGTGTCCCGTAAACTGGTAGCACTTAAGTGGTGTGGCACCTTTTCAATGAGGTGGCACTGTGGTTGAGTGTGCCGTGCGAAGGTCACATTGAAGGAGCGTTCCTAAGGAAGCCTGAGTCCTTTATGGGGGGATACGCTAGTAGGTAATGAAGTGATCCTGAAGGTATAATATCCTTTATGGGCAGATGCACTTGGGAAATGGGAGTGATCCTGAAGGCTCTATGGTCCTTATGGGCAGATGCACTGTTGGTGGCACTCTTGTAGCTTAGGTACAGGTGCAGTGGCTTATGGTTAACTACTTGGGTTTGGTGGCACTATTGTGCCAGTGCGCTCTGTGGAGCAAGATAAAATGTCAGTGCATGGAACGGTACTGAAGGAAATGGCATTCTGCCTGAGGCAAAAGGTAATCAAGGAGTAAGATGGAAAGGAGAGACTCTGGCAGAAAGTAAGTGAGAAAGGAAAGGGAAAGGAGAAAGATAAGTGCTTCGGTAATTGGCTTGGTTGGCAGTGCCTCAGATTAGTGGCACCGTGGGAAGGGGACCCTAGGGCGTGTCACTCGTGGGTAGCTAGTTCTAAGAACTAGAGATTGCTTCCTGACACAGGGAAAGGAAGCCTTCTCCCTGACATGAGGAGAGGGAGGATATAGGGTTGCACTCAATATGCAATTTGGCACTTGCGGCATAAGCAAGTCTTGAATGACGTACCCACTCGCACATGGCAGTTGATAAATGTGTAAGTAAATAGTTGTCTGTGTGCTCGGTGGCGTACGAGAATTTATATTGGCTGAAGCATGATATGGAAAAGCAGGTATGCGATATTATTCGTGGGTGAGAGCGCTAATGAAGTTTCGCGCACTGGGTATAAAGAGTAATAATGAGGTTGGATCTTCGAAGTTCGAAGATTAGTTAAACAAAAGAAAATTCTTTGTAATTGGCTGTTATAATTTGTGGGTTGTTTTTCCAACTCGTGGATAAATTTGTGTAATTCCCCTTGTTATGCTAAAAGGAAGGAAAACAAAACATCAAAAGAAAACCTCTCTCTCTCTCTTGGAGAGCGTAGTGTAAGGGAACGTACTTGTTATGAATTAAGTTACTCTAATTTTGTTTTAAGATAAATTACAATTGCAAAATTATGCTAAGCGATTTTCGAAAATGGAATCTCGGTATTTATGTAATTTTACTGATTCGCTCTTGCCATGGCAGGTCATAGTAAGTAAGGTTTCAGATTATTTCAAAGATATTCAAGTCTTCGTGAAGGTTTTACGTTAAGGTTGAAAAGTGATGAAACTTCGTTCAGCGTGAACAAAAGATGTGGGATCGAGTCGCGTGTGTGAGAACAGCTGAGTGAGCTGACTTACTTTGTCGTGCCAACAGAGAATGGGAAGTGTGGAAGAGAGAGGGAGAAAAGAAAACTCTACTCTCTTCGCTAAATGCAGGTTTCGAATGATAAAGTGAATGGTTTAACGTTAAACATCAGCAATGTCTTTACTTTACTTTGCTGAATATACACTGGGAGGGTTGTTAAATAACTACGCTTGGAATGTTTCATTGTTACGATACTGGAAACAATTCGCGCATGCGTCAACTTGAAAAGAACGTTTGCTTGCTCGCCCGGCGTCAGGATGGCAGAGACCGCTACACATGTTTTAACTATTCATGCATTCAAGGTCCTATATCAAAGACAGAAAAATTGTACAGTTTCTCAGCCGTAACTGTTCTTGAATAAACTCCTAGCTAACTTGTTCTCGCTAACGGATGCAATAATTCCCTAGTAAACACTTCCTAACTCCTATTTACTCATTCGTCTGGCAACATAACTATTCCCTACACTCGAAAGTTTGTGGATGAAAATTTCCGCTAATGCTACCCTATCACTAACTTAAGATTGGCTGCTTTCACCCGTGTTATAAATGAACTCTAATGAAAAGAGATTCGTTGCATTTTTCTTTAAAGAAACATTAATATCACTTTTCTTATTTAACCCTACGTATCCTTAATATTATAAAACTTAATGATAATAACCTCTTTACCTGTCTGTTCCCTGTTTCCAGTCTCCTTTGTGCCTTTGTAAAATAATGGAATTAATTACGTTAAATTAATTATTGTATTCCTGGTTCGACCTTCCTATTTTTTAGCCATTAGAGAAGCTAGTTATGGCTATTGTATAGCATCCTGAGCATTAGGTCATCACTTTCGCAGATTGAGTCTCGTTGGAGGGATGAAAGGGGGATTTATATTAAATTACTGCCTTAAGGCCAACCGAGAATACCAACCTGTGACAAAAGGAAAGGGAAAAAATGGGTAACTTACCTTGGCAGTACCATTATTTAAGGAGTAATGTGAAGGTCACCATGTTAAATGATTAGCAGTTTATGTTAAATTGAATTTATTTACAGAAAAACAACCAAGGGTGTAATCTGAAAGACTGATGATACAGCAAGTAAACTCAGATAAACAAAAATGCAAATTTGAACTGTGCAATAATTCTCAGCTGCTGATGAACTGAGTTTGTCTTGAATGATTGGGCTCTCTTGCAGGCAATGAAAGGTAGAGGAACAGGCTATGGCTTTCCAGACTGCGTACTAGGGGAAGTTTATGTCTATTGTAATGGCAGTACTTTTAAGATGATTTGAGGCATAGGCTAGCGAACTGGACCAGGATATTCAATCTCCTGGAAAAGAATTCCAGAATTAGCATGCACTTATACACAAAATCAGTTCTCCCTTGTTACCAAACAATGCACCATGGAGGATTTGATTAATAGCTTAATTGGCCCGAATTAACACTAAGGAGGGAGTAGATTGTTAAGGTTCTTGATGCTTTGCTTAAACACAAGGCAATTCAAGGAATGGTTTTTGTGGGGGGGCGGCTGGTCTTTGTGAACAAAGGGAAAGGTCAGAAGTGGAAATGAAATGGCAAAAATCTTGGAGAATAAAGGAAAGAATTTCACTAGAATGAGTAGAGGGATACTGGTGAAAGATTGCTACTTAGACCACCTACTCAGGCTTATAGGGGGTCCTGTATAAGACGTCGAATTGCAGAATGAGCATCATTTGCTGCCAGTCCAGATTGAGAGGAAAAATGCTCTACTTCTCCCCACGAAAACCAGAGTGTCTCTGTTTGCCCTCTCGTGTTGTCTTCGTGGGCGCTTGGTGTGTGTGTGTATGCACGCGAGCTGGGCACATCTGAAAGCAAGTCTTAGGCCAGTAAAAGTGTCACAGGGAAAGTAGCCTTATAACTAAGGACCTAAAGCTTAAGTTAGCAGCCTTCCCTTCGAGAGTCCTACGCCTCTGATGATCATAACTTTTCCTAAAACGACTGTTCTTGCTACCCCAAAAGGGGGGTGGGGGAAATCTAGGAGTGTTCTTTAGCAAGGGGGCATGAAGAGGGGGCTATTGTCCTGATATCCAGTCAGGTGTGGAGAGGACTGATTTCTTGGTTCAAAACAAGCATCACCCTACCTTGTCCCGCCATGTTGGCTGGCTTAACATTCAAATGAGAAGCTCTTTTAATTAGAAATCAAATTATTTTTTGCTGGCTAAGAGGGAGGAATGTAAATACTTGACAATATATATATATATATATATATATATATATATATATATATATATATATATATATATATATATATATATATATATATATATATATATATATATATATATATATATATATATATATATATATATATATATATATATATATATGCTATTTTGGCATATGTTCTCTCTTATGCAACTTCTATTGAAGTTGATGGCATTGTCCCAGATACTATCTTCTTCTCAAGACGCTGAATCAGTCTATAACTTCTTTTTCTCTTTTGGCAAGCATCTTAGGAATAAGGAAAATTCATTATGGTTTCTTTGCATTTACTTTTTCTTTTTCTAGTTGATGGACCATTTCCCCACTTCTCTCGGGCGGCTTCATCAGGACTGGATTATAAATCCACATACATGGTTTTTATTATTGCATCATTGGGGTGCTGAATTTCTACTGGTCGGTGGGTCTCATTCTCTTACAGACCGTCTGGTCGGCAGCATGGGCATTCCAGGCACTCTGTAGGATACATCCCATGCTAAGGCTTGCATCTAAGGGTGTGGGCAATAATGGCCGATAGTCTTGATTTGCTTTGTAGTTGGTAGCTGTGTCCAGGGATGTTTTGTCACTTATGTCTCCCTTTGGATTCTCATGGATGTCCTGTGGTCTCTTTGAAGATGGGAGGATGAAGTACGTGTTCCTCTGTATATTTAAAGCAGGCCGCTGGAGATTTATACATACAGTTTATGTTATTTGCAATTTGTGGAACTGGGCTTCTTATGCTCTTTCTCTGTTCATTCTAATGATTCTTTTGCTGTTAGCTTATGGTGGTGGTTGCCCACGTAGTGTTGAAATATTGCCCCTTGGTTGAGGTGAGCTTGCATGTGCTTACACAGAGTGGTATTGGTGCGACTTATGTAGTAATTGCTGAGGGCTTGACATATCCTTTGGTACATTTAAATTTGTATACTATATTGGTCAACTCCCAGATCTCTTTAGTGGGGGCTGGGCTATTTTGCATTACGAGTGTGCTTACTAGGTTCAGGCAGCAGTAGAGTAGTCATGTAAGGAAATCCTCTCATCAGGATTCGTAGGTGTTGTACTGCTGTCTATTATTCTCTTCAAGGCCTTGACCTCTTCCTTGAACTGGCTGTGACATATGGCTTTGTAATACAGTATGATGTTTTTCTGTAAGTTAGGCATCATTACTGATGTGCTGGCATATACATCCAACTGTTTTTGTTTGTAACTTTCTATTAAATTACTGTTGTATATGTTATCACTTAGGAGCTGCCTAACATGTTCAAGTTTTGCATGAGTACCTTTCCATGTAGAACGGGGCATAATTACATGTCTCATGTATGTGGCTACCACAGAGCGTTTGTAAGTGTCAAGGCATTCCCCACTCCCCGTGGGCATTAAGGCACTGACTCACATTAGTTGCCTTTTGGTACACAGTAGTATTACACCTGTCTCCTAGAAGGGAAGTTGGCCTTCTACACCATATTCAATATATCGATACTGACAAACAAGCCACCCACCTACAGTATGCCTTGAAGAGGAACTTTAGCCTAAACTTCACTATTAAATATGGTGTTGAAAGCTGATTTCCCTTCTTGGATGTAAATGTTGAGAAGAAAGGAGACATGCACAATACCACTGTGGACCAAAAGGTTGTGACTTAATTCACTTGCCCTAACTTTTGCTGGGCCCTCATAAAAGAGAACTTCAGCTCCTAAGAAAGGTAAAGTACCAGGATTTAAGGTTTTTTGTCAGCCACGTTCCCCATTCACCTTCAACAAATTTCTTTTCTTTGCATAGTGTGATATACCTACAATGAGACCTGCATTGCTTTTTATATTTTGTGCTACTTAATTTACAAAGCATTTACGAGAAGTTTAACGTAATCGTATGATATTCGAGTCACTGGTATCGAGTTCAGTCTAGGCATCTATGCAATTCCTTGATTCCTTCATTACGGTGCTAGTTTCGGTTGAGTAACTATGAGAGTTTCTACTGCAGATTAGGAGTATTCAGCTGTGGATCTGCGTATCATCTTGTGTGCGTAGTGGCCCCCACTACCTCATTTTCAACGCCCTTTGAAGCGGGAAACCCATTGTATTCCCTTCAGGAAGTTCCCCATCATTTGCTCTCGCCTTATTACACCAGAATTACGCTACCATTCTTCTGATGTGTTTACTTTTGCAAATATAATGAATTAAGTTAAACCCCAGAGTTTATCTGATCACTCCCTTCTTGAAGTAGGCCTTCATCCATATTTTATTGTGTAATTTTAGCTCTCCTCAAGGCCAGAGTCCAAATTTTTGTGGTAATTAAGGTGAGTTGCGTATCATCCTAGTATACCCCATTAATCTAGCGAGACCCCAGCTTTAAAATTACAACAATATATATATATATATATATATATATATATATATATATATATATATATATATATATATATATATATATATATATATATATATATATATATATATATATATATATATATATATATATATATATATATATATATATATATATATATATATATATATATATATATATATATATATATATATATATATATATATATATATATATACACACACACACACACACACACACACACACATATATATATATATATATATATATATATATATATATATATATATATATATATATATATATATATATATATATATATATATATATATATATATATGTGTGTGTGTGTGTGTGTGTGTGTGTGTATGTGTATGTGATGTGTGTGTGTGAGTACTTGCTTGCTTGCTCGCTCGTATTGTGTACAGTATGTAAATATTTCCATTCGGCATTTCCCAAGTTCGTTTAATATTAAGTCCACTAATTATAATCTTTATTATAAACAAACAAGTGAATCTTTGGTCACAGAGCACCTTTGACTCATCTGGATGTATGGCTGTTAACATTTCTCCCGTAAATGTCTGTGTGAACATTTTTGGTGCACGTATTTTGCCGCCTCCACTCCACCCCCAACCCCGACTCCTCCTGGACTTCTGGGCCTGTGGTTTGAACAAACTTAAATGTACGCTACATATTGTATTGCAGCGGTAGCCCTTTTGTTCGTGAGAGCATTTTAAAGATTTTTTCCATCACCTGCCTAAGTACAATTTTGAATTCATATTGTGGCCCCTTCATGGGACCCGATGGTCATGGTTTGAGTAAACTCGGATCGTTTTATGTAAGAAAGGTTGCAGATAATTTGTTTTTCCCCTTCAATTTATTTTACTCCATACATACATTCATAATTGCCGAGAACGTACAAAGCTACGTCAAAAAATGTCACCAGCTCTCATATCAGGTTAGTTAAAACGTCAGAAAACTCCTCTATGAATATCTTGAGTCTCTCTCTCTGTCTCTGTCTCTCTCTCTCTCTCTCTCTCTCTCTCTCTCTCTCTCTCTCTCTATCTGAGGTAAGCATTCATGTATTATGGCCCCTTTTAAACCTTTGGAAACCTGTTACATTCGGTACTGGAATTTTTCTATTAAGGTTTTATTTCTCTGTTCCTTTCGTTATTTAAATCATTATGAAGCAACCCTTGACCCGATCGCCCCATGGCCGAAAATTTATGTTGTTCTTAAAGCCGAAAATGTGCGCTCTTTCCACCTAACAAAAGTTTGCTGGGCATTTTTAGGGGTTTTGAAGAATCGGAAAGAATATTCTCCTGCCTGACCTTATGAACCCTTCTCTCTCTCTCTCTCTCTCTCTCTCTCTCTCTCTCTCTCTCTCTCTGAGCTGACCTTGTAGCGTAAGTGACAGCGCCGGACTCCCAGGCTAATAGACCCGTATTCGATCTAATCACAAAACGAGCAAAGAACGGTATGGGCATATTTCCTTGAAATTTCGTATAACCGGTAATCTAATTGGATAACATGATCCTAGTCTTTGGGCATTTGTCGTGGGTGGCAGTTCAGGTAGAGGGACTTGGAAAAAGATAGTGAGAATGAAAGCTTTGCTGGACACTTGTTTTGTGATTTTAGCGCGCTCACTCTCTCTTCTTGAAGAGCACTGGTTTTGCAAATTTTTTATTCAATCTCTCTCTCTCTCTCTCTCTCTCTCTCTCTCTCTCTCTCTCTCTCTCTCTCTCTTTTATATGCATATATATTTTTTAATTACTCTCTCTTTCCTTGATGCACACTGGTTTCGTGAATAACTGTTCCCTCTCTTTTTTTTCTATGTAATGCAGATTGGTTTTGTGATTTGATATTTCTCTCTCTCTCTCTCTCTCTCTCTCTCTCTCTCTCTCTCTCTCTCTTTTTTTCCTCATGGTGTAGACAAGTTTTGTGATTTATATGAATTCTTTTGCTGGGGGTTTTCTCAACCAAGTTGTCATGTATAAAAAGACATTTTGGGTCATATGAGTGTTAAACAGCAGTTTGTTAATTTTTCAGAATTTGGATACTTGGACACATATATAATGGCATATATTTAGCAATCACTATTTGATCTGTCATAATTTGTGGATACCTACTTTACATTTTGAGTGCTTTGCGTGATCTCAACCCAACAAACTGGTGAACCAGCATCGTCTATTTATCAAACCGAAAATGGTGCCAGAGTTTTTCTGACTAACAGGAAGTCTGTTATCGAAGTTACTTTGTTTTGACAATTTTTGTTGGGCCGACGAAGAATTTTGCCTTCGTTTCCTACGATGCAGTACACTGCAGCTTGCATAATGCTTTATTGTGCCTAAACTATGTTTTGAATATTGTTGACTTTCAGTGCATCACTATGCGTCCCATTTCTAGAAGGCGTAATAAAAAGTTTGTGGTTGGGTGTTGGAACAGCCTGTGAGCCTTCGGGTTCACCCTACAGAGCGAAGATAATGTCACAGTGACTTTAGTAAAACTGCTCTTTAGTGATTAGACTGTGCTTAAACCAGTAAATAGTTTTTTTTTTTATTTGCATAAGGAGTTTAATTATATCCTTTATACAGTCCTCATTTTCGCCTCTTTTCTCTCATTGTATGTTTTGAACGGCAAAACACGTTTTAAGCTATATTCTGCTACTTTTTCCGTGAGTTAGGTTTTTCTTTTTTTCGGTCAATCAATTACGCATAATTAACCCATGAGCTCAAAATTACTCAGTGTGATGATCTACCATTGCATTCATTATGTTTTGAAAATTAACTTTAAATCAATGTGATCTTTAATGATTTTGCTTTTGCTGCTATTATTATCATTATTATTGTCTGTCTGTCTGTCTGGCTCTCTCTCTCTCTCTCTCTCTCTCTCTCTCTCTCTCTCTCTCTCTCTCAATATCAATGAAAGGTCAAGTACGCCGTAACCTCTTGCAAAAGAAACGACCTTGTGCAAATCACTTAATTCAACCCTCCTCATCCTCCTCTTTCTCCTCCTCCTCCTCCTCCTATTCCTCCCCTTTCTACTCCCTCCCTCAAGGCGCTATCACTTAAGTCAAGAATGCACAGATTGGAAAAAAAAGGAAGGGGGCAGTCTAGAGTTAGTGGCCTCTTCTAATCTACTGATAGAGCGAATCGTAAATCATCCTTAATCATAAAAAAAAGTGAAGATGGTGGTGTTTCAGGGTGGTGCAGAGAGGAAGAAGGAGGGGTTGAACACTATAAAGCACTAGGAGGCGGAGTAGGATGTGGGGCAGGAGGAGGAGGAGGAGGAGCAGGAGGAGGAGGAGGAGCAGGAGGAGCAGGAGGAGGAAGAGTTTGGAGTACACTTGTAAATGTATAATAAGGAATGGGTGTTCATGAGAAAAGACAGAGATGATTATAAGAACAGGAACATACGCGTTTACGCCCTCAAATAAGTAGATCGGTTATTTAAGTCTCCTTACGTCACGTCACAGCTGCCCGGGCAATGAGAGAAAAGGGCAGACAGGTCAACAAACTCAGTTCTTTTTCGTGTTTATTAATTTACATACAGTTGAGTAAATTAGCGTGTTGGAGCAGTCATTGCATGTTATTGTTGTTCACATTCTCTTTGTTCATTGTGTTTGTCGTCACTGTATTATTTTAAATTGGAGAAAGTATATGGTAAACTACATTATGTACCATATAAAGCATTGATCTGTCCATCTCAGGTTTACTGAATTCATATTTTGTTTGTAATGTTATTGTCTCTGCAGACTTTAGTATAATTAGTCTATAATTGTAGACCTTTTGACCACAGGGCTTCCATCTAAACGAGCAAGAAGGTAGATTGTGCTTTTACAGGTTCATTGGTAAAATAGCTTACAGCAAGATCTTATAAGATATTGGTTTCCTTGTGACCAGTGCTCTCCCCCAGGCGCGTAAAGAACTCGAACTTGCACTGATTTTGCAAACTGTTTACTGGGAGCTTGCAGTTCGCTATTTACTGAAGGTGAACGTCTAGGAGTCAAAATACTTCGAGACGATATGTTAGAGTTATAACTTGAAAATGCAGATCAAAACTGGTGTGGAGAGTCCTCAAATTATTACCTACCTCATGTCAATATGAAATCCTAGAGGCAAATTCGCAATCAGTCCTCGTTCTTCAGTGTCTATTTCAAATACGGCTTGGAACACCAAATTATAACCTTGAGATAATAAAAGATTTGGGAGACTGAAGCAAAATTAGATTTTGCTCTTCAGATTACAGAAATTTGCTTCCAGGGACAACGAGAAGTTCGTCAGGAGGTTAACGCAAGTGGAGTTTATTCTATAAACAGACGTAGCGAGACGTAGCCTACCTTAGCAAAGCAAAACTCAACAGGCAATGAGGTTCAAAGGACGCCTCATAAAGCCACACAAAAGAGGTTTGATTCGGAGGGATCTGTAAATAAACTCTTTAGGTTTATGTATACACTCTAGGAAAGGCGGTTCTTATTTGTGAATATCGTTTTTTGCTCGACTTTCCTGAAGGAAAAATGCTTAGCTAATTTATCCTTATTCTCATTTAGTTAAACTAAAGGGGATCGAGATATTTTCATTTTGTTAAAACTTAATTTTCAGTTATTTTGTTTTGGTTTTCCAAGTATTTGTTTTGATTTGAGACTGTTTGGAAAATGCCCTAGACGCTTGTTTATAACTTTTATTTATCTATATAGCAGAAAGATTTTGCAAACCATATATTCCTAAATGTACCCTTATCACACAGAGCGTACATTAGCCTTTAATGCATCTCTTTACTGTATGTAGAGTGTAAAATTTTGCTTCACCTGCGTTTCTTGAAGGCTTGTTCTCACTGAAGTAAGTGAAGTCGACTGACGTTTCTTGCAAATCTTCACTTGAGTCTGGTAGTATATCCAAGTCTCGATCTCTTCACCGCATATATATATATATATATATATATATATATATATATATATATATATATATATATATATATATATATATATATATATATATATATATATATATATATTATCTATTATCAGTAGCATTATTTTTTTATGTGCTGTGTTCCTCAAGCCGTACAGGTCCCTGGTAACTCGATGGCTTATCTGCCTGTGAAATATTCCTCTGATCTTTCTTTTGTAAGCGAAACACAACACATATTTCTGTTTATAGAGTAAGGATTAAAACGACATACCACAAGTCCAAAAAAATCATCGAATTACGGGTGACCTTTACGACTTCAGAAACTCAGTACTGAAGACAGAAATACTAGTAGTGTTCTCTTCATACTAGTTTGTATAATCCTCTTAACCAAAAGAACATTATCTGCATTACACCAGATATGCCACATTTGTTCTACAAGGTGGAATCATGTCGTTTCTTAGTAGGAAAAATGCAAATCTTTCAGTATTCACTTCAACAAAGCTTGAAATATAAAAAAGGCAATTATGCATTATAGTAGTGCATTCTCGCTCAATATTTCATTAACGTTGATAGGAAATAATGACGAGGAATATTTGAAAGTCAATCAAACGTATTTCGTTGTTATTGCTATCGATTACGGAGGAATTTCATATTCTGTTTCCGCTCGAACGGGATTTAAGGGTCATTCTTCAAAATAATTTCATTTGTTTAACATGAAGTATTTGGCTGCAGTTATTTTTCTTATTCATCATTACCCATTAATCTTCACTTAAATAACGAGGGAATTAAGAGGTTGTTTCAAAATTTTCAATCAGTTTAAAGAATTCAGCTGAATTGAACTCAAAATTTAAAATAGATACATTTACATAGTTCCCGTTCCAGGTAATGAAGACTGTATGACCTTAATTCCTGATTATAAATTACCTATGATAACGTTTCATTGCCGTACGTTGTTTGACTCAGGCAAAATGTGTTCTTGTCCATCAAGAGCAGACGTTTCAAGAGTACGTCGTCATTTCCACTGACGTTTTATGTTCATAATATATATATATATATATATATATATATATATATATATATATATATATATATATATATATATATATATATATATATATATATATATATATATATATATATATATATATATAAGCATAGTCTCACGAAAAAAAAAGATTTCTCATATAGAACAAATGCAAGTACATTCCTTGAATGTGACCAAGGTGGGCTACAAGGGAAAACAGGAAAACTACAGTGTTCGAACCGCACTGAATCAGGGGTAACTAAGTAATTGAAGTAAACGTTTAACGAAAGCGAAAGTAATTTATCGTAGCTCTCCCTTCAGCAAGTTCAGCGCTTAGATCCAGTAAATATTTTATATTATTAACGCAAGCGCGTGCACACTCAAAGACACAGACACACACTACACACACACACACACACACACACAAAACACACACACACACACATATATATATATATATATATATATATATATATATATATATATATATATATATATATATATATATGTGTGTGTGTGTGTGTGTGTGTGTGTGTGTGTGTGTGTGTGTGTGTATAAGAGAGAGAGAGAGAGAGAGAGAGAGAGAGAGAGAGAGAGAGAGAAAGTTTGTTATATACTCCTGTCACACGTCATAAAATAAATTTTCGAAGTCATCTATAGCAACAAAGAGTGCACTTGTAAAAGAAAAACTTTTTTTTTTTATTAATATTGACGAAAGATGTAGCATGTAATAAATAAGCCATGGCAATACTTTAGGTTCAGAACTCTTGTTTATATAAAAAAGACCAAGTTAGAATGATTCTTTTTGAGATTCGATGGATCTGCCATTCTTTGCTTTAGCAGCATTGCAGTCCGCAATGTATGGCTGTTTGCTCTAGAGCAGAACTTTTACGTCAGAAGATTTGTGGATGTGAAAGCCACGTCATACTTTTTTTCTTTATTAAATTTTCTTCTAAATATTCAACTGGTGTTTGGTATCTTTCTACTCAGGAGTGAAAACCACGTTTCTTTATCTCTAGGTAAAAAAACGTACTTTTCACAATCACTTTACCCTATGGTTTGTTATCCCTGTGGACTTCAGCGCAAAGCATAGAAACTGCATGGCTGATCGACACGGAAGGTCATCTATGAAAATCTACAAATCATACCCAACTTACAAAGCAGCCTGTCCTCTATAATACATAGGATATCGTGTTAATATTCATGGATGCGTCAGGCACAGTTTTGAGTTTGACCATGCGCCCAATTTTTTTTTGTCACGGAAGTGGACATTTCAGTCTAGTGGTATCTCTTAAGTGTCAATTCTGAATAAGATAAAAAAATAAAAATATATTTGATGCTGGAGTTTCATGTTAAATTGACCGTGGCTATTTCCTTCACTTATGAAATATCTAAGATGATTTCAAATCTCCAATTTCTGAAGAAAGTGTTTCAGATTCTGTTGAAGATTTTAGCTGGGTTTACCCTTGGGGAAACTACCCAAATCCAGACTTATGATCAACACTGGTTTCAGGGTAATCAGAATACGTTCAGTTTATGGAAAGGCAAATACTAACAGATGAACAACCAGAATTCTGGTGAATGACGTCAGCAACTATAGTTTCTGCTCCATAACGAACCAAGTAAAATTTTCATACTTTGGATTAATACATTCACAATACACCCTTTCAGCATAGGGTTGAAACTATGAAGTATTAAAGACAAAGCAGAGCTACTCCCATGGAATGTAAGACTAAACGGACTTTAGAAGACATTTCTTTTTCTGTTTCCTGCCTTATTGGCCAGTTCTCACCAAATTTGCGTGGAGATCCATGTAGAGTTCCTCCGATTTTAGACTAAAAAGATGACAGGTGCCCTTTTCCAGAACTCAGAACATTTTAATGTATTATTTCATATTTGGTACTTTTTCAGATAAATGGAAATTATCGAGGACGGCTTCTCTTCCATAGGACTGTGTAAGTGTTGGTTGCAACAAGGAAACAATTAGGCTGTGTTGCTGATTTTTTTTTTTTTCAGTAAATCTTGACCTGGTGTTTCACGCATAGTCTTCGGGGATATATTTTGCCACATTTAGTCTTTATTGGTGACCTGATTGCTGATCTGACATTTAAAATGGCACAGCATGCAGATGGTACAACTCTTACTGTCAGCTATTCGCGTTCCTAAAATGTGAAGTGAAGTTGTTACCCTCCACAGAAGATAAAATGGATAGATATTTGCTGTAGTCAGATGGGACGACTGATACTGAAATTATTTTTGATTAATGGATCATGCTTTTTGTTCTAACTCATCTCATGATTAACTTTGCACAGGCAACGCAATTCCAATTATATTTGTCGCAGCACTTAAGAAAGCATACTATCTAATATGAAAAATCGATTAACCAGAAATAATTACAACTTCATTCTGTTTACTATACCAAGTAACAGTCCATTTCATCTTCTCAAGGAGGCTAGCAGCTTCACTTCATATTTAGGGGGCGTAAATAGCTGTGATAAGAGCAGCACCATCTACATATCATATCATTTAATTATTAATTGTATACCTTCCTGTATCTGTAGAGATGATGGTATTAGTGCCCCAAGCTTCTAGTCTTTCAGTCTGCTATTTGTGGGATAATGTTCGCCTGTTTAATTGTCAGAAGCCTTCCAGGATCATTATCTTTATGAGAATATTGTTCCAAGTGGTAGATTAGTTTTCCCGAGCAATGATGATTACAATTTGGGGCATTCCAAGATGATTTTGACAACATGCTCAAAATGCTCTCATTTCAACTGTGGAATTGCATGGGTACTTATTTTGAAGAGCATCATAATCTAGTTTCTGTTACACCGATAAGTACCAGAGGTCTGTAATTTCCTTCATTATAAAACTGCGTAATGGTCTCTGGAATTAGTACTAATAACGGTGCTAAGAAGCTTAAGAATTACAGCTATTCTACATTAAAGCACCATGCAACTATGGGAGCTTTTCCAGACTTATTCAACTCTTTAGGGACGTGTTATTTATCATTGGATGATTAACCTTTTCTTCATTAAATACTTTTTTCTTAATCTATGTTTTGATAATGATAATAATAATAACTTACTTTATTTCAACTCATGGACATTTCAAGAGCTTGCTCCGTAGAGGTTTCTTTACAAACCTCTAATGCTTGCTCCTTTAGAATACGCACTGATTCTGAAAAATATTCGTAATCATCCCAAATGGAAGCATAAAATATTTTAATTTCCTTCATGGGATGATTCTTACTAATCCTGAAGTCTCGACCCAACTAGTTATTGCCTGAATATCACCAGTTCGTCAGTTTCTTGTTCATATTTGTCCGCATTTTTTTCCTCTCTCCAAACTCTGGAACTCATTGCATTTTCTTAGGTTCCCTTACTCTCCAAAAGACAAGTATTTCATCATGGGATGAAACAAAGTGATGGCATCATGGCTCTTTTTTCCTGCCAAGTGAAACCAGTTCCCAGTGCCGGTCTCCGCTTTTTTCTGGAACTTTTATAAGTGCCTATGTATTCAGGGAAACAGTAAGATTCGCTGACTTAGATGTTTTCTGTCTTATTTGCCACAAAGCTTTCAGTAGCTTTAGCATGTAGTTAATACGAAATCTTATCCGTACCTCTCCCACTACTTCAGATCACGACATTATGAGGTCATTATTTTGTGGTAACCGTCACGGCAGTGTCACGATATTTACACGCAATATAGTCTTCTTCGTTATTTTGCTGTCATTTGAAACCTTGCCGTAAGTCCTGCTCTATTGAAATATGACCCTTATCAGTAGGAGACATGTTTGACTGCAGAAGTGAAGCAATTACGGCCGGACGATGTCGCCTAGGCATCGCTTATGTGTGTGTGCTTATGAGTGTGTGTGTGTGTATATATACATATATATATATATATATATATATATATATATATATATATATATATATATATATATATATATATATATGTATGTGTGTGTGTGTGTGTGTGTGTGTGTGTGTGTATGCTCATACATTTGCTTATATGCATAACATCTTCTTGGCACGAATACTATTATATATTTTGTTTTGACTTGTACTGATAATACGAGCAACATGAGAACATTTCAGAAATGATGAGGTAATTTTAGTAACATTAGCATTATTATTTTACAGATTTTACTGTGAAGGAAAATCCGTTTAAAGCGGAAGTGGAAATTAAAACATTTAACGGATTTCAGCGGTATGAAATAAATTAAATGCAATCAGTTATGAAATAAATTAAATGAATCTATTAAGCACATCTAGTTTGATCGGAGCGTCATTTTTTTGTCGCTTCGGTAGCATTTTGTAGTCAGTTTTGAATTTCTGTCGACAAAATTATGAGAGTTAACTTAAGATCAAATAACGGCAAGATGAGAATAATAATATGATAAAAAGCAGAATAATTTTACACTGAATGTGAAGTTACAAGAATATTCCCTCTAAGTTTATTACTTAGAAACTAATATCTAAATTACATACAATTCTTAATGAAACGTACTTGGAACAGAAGGATTTGTAATTCCGTATAGGCTACCATCCAAACATATCATGGAATTTGTATTCTTCATACTTTAAATATTTGTTTTGAATTCTTCAGTGAACTTTTCTAACAGAACTGTGCTAAAATATAAAAAGGCCTCTTATTAAAGTTATGATTGTTTTAGCCTGCTATATTGTTAAGGTATCATTTAGTTAATTATAATATTTTTTATCTTTTCATGATACAGTTCCTTTCCCCTCACCTCAGTCACAGAAGTTTTCACACTCCCCCCACCCCGATAAAATGTTTCATAAATTTTTATAGGACTGAGCACAGTTTAGATAAAATCCCGTAAAAGTTTCATATATTCTTCCCTTTTTCATGATTCCGGCCAAATGTTTTTCCTTCAATTTGTGCGTTTTAGTATATTTTTCTCTAAAAAAAAAAATAGATGGGAATAGCGATAACGATGTCTGTTGCTGGTGCTGATAAGAAATCTTTATCAGTATCACAAGAGCCACGTACATTAAACCCAGCTCCCGTCGTTCTGCAGAAATGTATGTTTTTGAGTTATTGGTCTAGCACCCAAGCCAGGAGAACAGGCTAGACTGTTTGAGACCTTATTTGCGTTCTTTTAGCAGAGTATAATGTATTTCAGCTTTCCGTGCGGTTGTATGATCGATGTCTATCGATTTTGAGATTGTATGAAATCGTTAAGAGATCATCCTGCAGTTAGGTACGTTAGTCGCGGTTTAGGAAAGATCGTAGCTGTCACAAAATTGTCTACCCTCTCGAAATTTGTAAGTCAAGCTACAAACCAAAGAAAGATCGAAGCCTTACGTGAGTTAATTGTAATCCCCGAGATTATACTCATGTAGGACTTTCATTACCGCCACTCAGGTGGGCATTTGCCCTTATAGCCGTTGACAGAAAGTTTATGTTCTTAATTTATATTGGTCTTTAAACGCCTTTATATTAGATTGTTTTTTCTCTTGTTGAGAATTTAAGACTGCTTGTATTCTTGTCGGTGGAGTTTTGGTTGATGCTTAATTTAGGTTCTTAGGTTATTCATGTTACTTAGGGTATTACTGATCGTAACGTTAAAGAGGAAAAAATCATTCGATCGACAGTTTTCAAAACAGGAGAAATAATCAAATAGAAACTTTACTATTTTTTACAAACTTCATAAGCATTTTGTGTGTCTGTATATTTGGGTGTGCATGTGTTTACACGACATGCAATTCAAAATGGGAATACAACTTAATTTTCAAACTTCGCCATATTCACATAATTCGCCTCTGTGCTTTACTCTTTATTTGTAGGTTACTGGTCTAGAGATCGTCAATAATTTGATTTGAAATAGTTTTTGACAATCAGGGATCAAATTTTTGAACGTGGGAAAGGCCCTAATCGTTGTTTTAAATGTTGAGTCATCGCACCAGTTGGAATGTATTAAACTCCACGCGGTAAAACAGTGAATTTATCGTATAATATTTTCTTCTTAAGACAATGATTTCGTTGCCCCAGAGGTGTCTTTTACCTGTTTCCTCTTAAACTTCAGTGACAAACGCCAGGCACTCAGTTAGAAGAGAGGGATTGGTGTACTTCACTGGTTCCAGAATCGGAAAGTCTCTCCACTATGTCTGTACCCTGAAGAAGGCAATGGAGACTTGATACACAAAAATTAATATATTTATGAAACACTAGAATCAGAAGTTATTGTATAATAAACGCACGACGGCTAGAGTTGTGGTTTATTTTAGGTATTATCAGTCGGGCAATTCCTTTATTTATTATTATTTTTTTATTTGTATTTTTTTTTACCTCTTCCTACTGCCATGGATGTTCGGGTAAGTCTCGCTCTGTGCGCAGAATAATTTTTAATGAATCAATCATATTTCATCACTGTACATGTGTCATCTTCCATATTATTGTCTAACTCACGTCGTGCTTATCCCAGTTCCAGTTGGCGCAGCCATAGATTGATCCTGATGAGAACGAGATATTAGATGATTGTGGACGCATTTTCTTTATTACTCTACCTCTCTTTCCTTCTCCCTCTCTAACTTCGACAACGTATCCCTGCTTCTATGCCTTTGCTTCATAATACATTTGCAGTTATGAATTTCTTGTATTTTATATTATAATGTTTACCTTCATTTTGACTTTTGTATGAGAAAGAACTAGATATGTACGTGATAGCAATAGTTTGAAATATTTGAAAATGTTTCCAGATGGCAAGGGTAACTTGGCCCTTTTAACAGTAAAAGATTTTACCAGAGTGATTTCCTTTACGGTTTTTCGTGTATTCATCTTATTATTATGTGTACACAGAATAGGAGCACAGAGTTTTTCTGCCTATTAATCATCTATTCTCTCGCGTTCCTCGCGGAACAGTACAGTTTAACTCAGTTTGGTTTTGAGAACTAGTTTGGAATGTCATATTTCTTCCAAACTTTGAGCAAGTAAATATAGCTTCGGTTCCATTAAATTACATAACGGCGGCATTTTTCTTACGAAAACATAAGTGTTGATTTATACGTGTACAAATGTAATCCATTCGACATTTTACTCTTTAAATATATCTTCTAAGAGTTTCGTAC
>NC_089748.1:3812735-3827735 GCF_040412425.1 Macrobrachium rosenbergii | reverse complement strand
TCTCTCTCTCTCTCTCTCTCTCTCTCTTACAGACACACGCACCAACACGTTAGATAAGAATGGATATAAACATATTTGTATATACCTATATGCAGAGAGGACTGTTTGAATCTTAATGTCTGTTATATTGCACAAGAATATATATATATATATATATATATATATATATATATATATATATATATATATATATATATATATATATATATATATATATATATATATATATATATACACATACATACATACATATATATATACATATACATACATACATATATATATACATATACATACATACATATATATATATATATATATATATATATATATATATATATATATATATATATATATATATATATATATATATATATATATATATATATATATATATATATATATATATATGCGGGTTGTGTGTGTGTGTGTGTATGGACCCCACTGCACAACTACGAAACAGCCAAGATGGTCACCGTGGCTGAATGGTGCAGCCCTTGACTCACGTTTGCTAGATCTGTTACATCCCACCACTCCACCCATCTGTAAAATGTAAATTGTTGAGTAACCATGAGACTGTGCTCTTCTTGCACCAACCTCGAAGAGAAGAAGCAGTTATACAGTATATATATATATATATATATATATATATATATATATATATATATATATATATATATATATATATATATATATATATATATATATATATATATATATATATATATATATATATATATATATATATTTTTTTTTTTTTTTTCTTCTTCGAATTAAGTCTGTTCTTTCATAATGAATGCAATGTGCTATTCGAATGTCAGTTTGCTATCAGTGTCTTTAGCTGCTTCGTCGTCGCTATATTTCCATATGATAGAGGAGGGCCGAGAGCATCTGCGATCGAGCCCCGACAAGTTGCCTTTGTTGTTGCCTTTGTTGAGGAGGTGAGGAGTATCGGGAAAGGGGCGTATGCAGTCTGCTTGTTAAGCGAAGTGGCTGGGAGGCGATTTATTTGTTAATAAAACACAGAACCATATAGCGTTTGGATATTGAATAATGAATGTTGTTTGGTTACCTTTCGATGACTTAAAAGCTCTATTCCTTTGTTAATCTACCTAGTCAGTTAAGGAAGGAGTACGACCATGGAGGGCAGGAGAGGGTCTGAGGGCTCTGCGCCGTTTGTTTAGCAACATTATGCAACGCTAACAACATCACACAGCTTTGTCTTTAAACTTGGCTCACACTTTTTGACCTCAGGTTTAAGACCTGGCACTGCTCCAGCGCTCGATATTTTTCACAGAATTTTGAAGATGTTCTTTTGACTTTCGTATCAGAATTGGATCATCGTTTTGGATAGTTTTCTTTCATTCCGACTTGTAGGGTGTGGTTACCATATTACAATATATTTATAAAGCTCCTCTGTTCACTTTGTCTATTGCATTTTTGCTCATTTCTTTTTTGTTATTCTTTCGCATTAAGCGCTTTATTCATTTTCCTTCCTATTGTAAGTTTCAATTTTTTCAGGTGACGTTTACTTTTTTGTTTTCGTTTGTCTCTGTTGTTTGTTTGCGTGCTTTTACATAAAGTTTACATATATGTTTACTTAATAAATCTTGTAGAGAACTATCTCTCTTTAACTTTTTCTTTGTTCTTTGTTAATTATTTTCTTCTTTCTTTGTTCTTGGTTTATTGCTTTAAGAAATCTGAAAGGCTTGCGTTCAATGCCTTCATTTTTTGTTTGTAACACTTTTTTATCTACTCCGGATATCGTTTGTGCATAGTTATTTGTAAAAGTGTGAATTCTCATGCTTTTATCCATCTCTTCAGTTCCTTTAGTTGTTTTGTTTCACTAACTATTTCCTACAGTCATATAAACCTTTCTTATATATATGTTTTCTTTGACTGTCCACAATTAAATTCAGAAAACTACTCTCATAGTTAAAGACGTTTTGTTGACATAAAGGAGAGCTCACCATCTGGGTTTTTTTGTTAGGCTGACATGAGGTGTGTTTCTCTTTGTTTATAGATTTGGTTTGTACTTGACCGTGATACGAGATCCTGAACCTTTCTTTCCAAGTCAACCTAAATAAGGTATTCCGCCAAATAATTTTTGAGTTTTCCAGCTGATGACGGTAAAGTTTCAGTGCTGAGCCCTTGCGTCATTAGGTTTCCTTTGTTTTCGTGGTCCTGGATGGTTTCGTAATCTCGCGCTGTGATGTCACTTCTTTTACTTATTTTTGTTGTTACTTTCCCAACTGAATCCTAGTTTATTGTTTGCTCGAAACTGGTGCTTTAATAATTGTTCTTGTGTCAAAGACATCGAAATGGAATATTTTCTTTGTTCCCTCTGTATAACGGCGATTCTTTGTCCATCTTGGTATTAGCATAATTGAGTGCTGAAATTCAGTTATGAAGAGCGCGTAGATTTTTATTAGTCCTCTTCATTGGATCTGATGATAACATTTGCCTCTAGTTCCAGAATTTAGTTATTTTTAATCATAAAATATCAGTTTTAATTGACAGAATGTTTTTGAAATCGTGAAATATTTGATACATAAGCGTTTGGTATTTATTGAAGTGAATTTCGTTCACCTTTACTTGAATGCACGATACAAGTAAAAAAAATGTGAATTCAATACTCACAGTGCTACTACCATTTTCTCGTATGTTATTCCAGAGGTCAGATACCGTGTTGCGTACCTTGGCTTTCGATGGGACATTGAATTTCAATTTCCTCTGATCCATTGTAATTTCAAAACTAATATACGGTTATCGATGCTCCTTTTTACGTAACGGTGTCATGACAGTTACGATATCGTATCTGAATTATGTAAAATCATAAATACGGGTACTGACTTTACAGTTTAGCGTAAGGCTTCAATTTTCACTTCAGGTGCTTTTTACCTATTAAAGGTATACAGCACAGCAGGAGCCTTTTCTTGCTTATTTGTTTGTGGGTGTGTCCGTGAGGATTTATATATATCTTTTTATGGCTTTTTTGTCATATTTTGTTATGCTGCTTTCTTGTATTTAATTACTTGTTTGTTTCTCCCGTGTTGCTGTTAATTGTTTATGATTTTTTGTGTTTGACAGCTTACATTTTTTTGTTCCATTTTCTCCTCACTCTTTGTTACTTTTTAGATCATCTTCATTGCACAAGTCGTTTTCGTTCCTTTATTTATGTACTTTATCTATTATTTATTTGCAACTCGTTTTATTTTGTTTACTCCAAGGTGATTGTTTACAAACTGTCTTCGAATCTAGTTTATTTTAATAAGTCTACTCATAGTAATTAATCTGTCTTTCAACTGAAAAAAGTTGAACTGTTCTTGAACTGACGCAAATGAAGATCATAGTTCGAACCTTCTTCCCTGGTTCTTTGTTCTTGATCCCATATTCTTTGTCTGCAGTGTTTCTGTCTAACAGTTCAACAAAGCAAAGTACCTCTCAGCCTATCGCTTTTGTGATTAGTCTCCTGCAAAGTTTAAAATTCGGAAGAGTCTCGCTGAAATCCCCCGAGGATTGAGGATTTCCGATCAAATTCCGTTGAATCTCTTTGTTTATACGAAGAAATATATACCATTTTGGTGTGGCATAAGGTCGCTCCCTGAAGGGGGTTTTAATCGATAAAGCCAGAGGCGGCCTTCTCTCCTCTCCTCTCCTCTCCTCTCCTCGTTCTCCAGCCTGCCTGCTGCTGCTGGGGCTGCTGCTGCTGCTGCTGCTGCTCCTCCTCCTCCTCCTCCTCCTCCCCCTCCTCTCATCCCCATTCCCCTTTCCCCTCCTCCTCCATCTCCCTGTCCTCCACTCTTCTTCCTCCTGGATATTCTGTGTTAGTATTTCAATGTCAGTACTTTTTGTTTGTTGGTTTGATACTCTGAAGACATATTGTTCGGAATCATCTATAATCCTTTTATCTACTCCAAGTGTAAAAGTTCTTTTTACTGCTTTATTATTTTGTCTTTATTACTGTTGTTTATTCTATTTTCTTTTATTCAAGGTTCAGACGCGCTCGATCTTCCGTTATCCCGTTTTTGAGCTCAGCTGAACATCAGATGTTACATTCTGAATAAAAAATAGATTGCGTTACTTTTCTTGTATCTTTATTGTTAGGATTCTGCATTGCTTGCTTTTCCTTCTGCTCTGTCCCTTACATGATTAACGCTCAGTTCCGGGTTACCTCTGCCATTTTCTGTTTTCACTTTTTTTCCATTTCTGCATTTGACCTTGGGGTGAAATTCCTCTTCCCAAAACGTTCCTTTGATTACAATTGCCATTTTTTTTCTTTCTTAGACTTATCGAATTAATTGTATAATGATTTCTTTTTCTTCTCTTACGATTGCAGTTGCCCTCCTGTTTACTCACGCATATTTGGAACGCGTATGAGAGGTAATTGTCAGACTGAAAAGGTGACTCCTTCGGTGAGGAGGAAATGGGGGTGATGCAACAAGCTTCCTAAGGTCTGTTTCTCAAGGAGCATCTCTCTTCCGTGCTTGTATGTGGTCGTTTCCAGGTATACACTGTCACACATACAGCATGTAGATGTGTATGTTCGTGTTACGATTTTCTTTTCTTTTAGAAAAGCTGAAATTAAACAGCCAAAGTAAGGTATGACTGATGAAGTGCGTAGAGAACTTTTTTACACTTCTTTGTTTCTTCTGGGTAGGCCTGTATCACATCTATCCACAGCACTGACTTTAATATTTCGAAAATTTTTTCCATATTGAAAATAGTGTTGACATAGTTTTTCTTTGTGTTATTCTGACCCGTAGACTTTGAAAAGTCAAATCTTTCGAAAGCCTGAAATACGAAACTTTGATTTCCATATCTTACGAGATTTTCCCTGTGCCATGCTGTTGACTTTTAGGTAATTATCTTATTCTTGCGCTTTTTATGTTAGTGGATTTTTTGCTGTCTTCTTCAGTAATAGTCTTTTATTATTATTATAATTACTGTTACCGTTGTCTTTGTGACAAGGTGCTACTTTGTATAGAATAGAGTAGCATGTGTGGTTCATGCGAGAAAAGACAAGCCTCCGGAGACACGGGAGGAAAACGAACGGAGTTGAGAAAGGGAAAGATTTAGACTCGCTCATCCGAAGCACATTATCAGCCAAACCACCTGGGAGTAATTTCGCGCACTTATTTCGTGATACTTGATACAGAAGACATCAAAAAGGCCATTTTATGGTTAGCATTTATTCAGACCTAGTGAGAAAGAGAAATGCTGAAAGAATGACGACGAAACCAAGAATGAGCTCTAACTCTGAAGAAATACATAGCCTTCATTGTTAAAAGATGGAAGGTTATTGAAATCAAGGGTTGGCCACCATCATATATTAGTCTAAGAGATGTAATGAATGGTAAAAAAGAACCTCCAGCCGACCGTGAATTCAAGATGTGAAGTCCTTCTTACCGTTTAGTCTTATGTTGGATGCCACTGTACGGTTCTGTTTGGTTGGCACTGCTCATGATAACGAATCTTTCGGTTAGCAGTGCCGAGAAAATGCCATCCCTGCAAGACTAGTTTCTAGGTATAATGGTCAGACAGGTGTCAGAATAACTTGCCAGCTAATTCAGATTACGGTGTCATTTGCTGTACGAATCTTAAGAAGTTAAGTGATGTTCATAACGTTTAAACTCGTTGTTTGGTGATATTTTCTAATGGCCTTAGTTGGTGGAGAGAGAAACTTCTTCGATCCCTTTTGTATTTAACAAATGAGAGATACTTAAAATATGTACCGTGTTTGATAGTTTCCTCTCGTCAAACTCATGATGACAGATTCAGCTCATGTAGGCAAATTTCATTTCTTCATTCCTTCATTTACGGAAAAACTTGGCTGCCTCTTTCGTGGAAGCTTAATAATGTCTAGCATTTTTTTTTTATTTAACAAATAAAGATTTTATTTGTTAAATCCTTGGTGACTTTATTTCAGTTTTTTAGAGTTCCATTTTTTCTTTGACAACTCTTTTCATAATACATTATGAATTCGGGATAAGGGAAGAGAAAACGTAAGACCACCCACGAGACACACTCACACACACACACACACACACACACACACACACACACACACACACAAGGAAACGAGAAATATCTCCGGCGATAATAAAGGCAACTAAGCCATTAAAGAACCGAACGCAAATGGTAAGGGTTTTTAAGCGGGGAGAAATGGCAGCTTGTCGTAACAGAAATATAACCGCGAGCTGCGATTACAAAATAATATGTAAAAACAAAGGTAAAACCCTCATCATCCCAGTATGTAAATCAGGGTGTTCTGTTGGAGAAATAATATGGTAAATAGGAGCTTTCGTAGACCACCCTCATCATACAGGGTAAAACTCTCCTATCTCGGAAGAGTTGTGAGTGAATGGGTGGACGGATGGATGGATGGATGAAGCAGGCTTCAAATATACGAAAAATAGACGTGAATGGACAGATGGAGGGGCGCTTTGTGGTACTATACTGGATTAATGAGAGATAGATTCATGGGTGATGGATTTGCACAATCTGTCCTCTCTCTCTCTCTCCTCTTTCTTTATTACATACACACACGCACAGGCACATACACACACGCGCACACACACACGCATACGTGCAAAAAGTGATGCTGGAGAGTGGCAGTGGTCAAGTTGGCAATGTGGAGAAATTTAGGTACGAAAAAAGAAAGAAAAGAAAATGTGGAAAGACAAACTAAAGAAAGAAAAAAGAAAGAAAGAAAGAAAGAGGGGTCGAGACGAAGGAGGGGGCTTGAACATTATGGAAAGCGTGTTTAAAGATGAATAGGTTGGTGGCGTAGAAATTAGAATTATGAACAGACTGCTGATTTAAGAGGCAAGTGGTCTATTATTTCCACGGAGAACAAGAACTTTTTTCATGAAGGTGATCGTTTTATGTTGGAAAGGACGAGGTCTTTTGAAAGGTAAAAGAAACTCTTAGCAATGAAATGCCACCTAACACTCAAATAAATATTTTTCTGTTGTGACGTGGAAACTAAGCTTTATTACTTTCTTTCGTCTTCGTTACCTGATTTTAAGAAATAAAAGCCCATAGTATCAGAGGCGAGTCTATCTTCTATCGGTTTCTTTGTTGTTATACTCATATGTACGTATGTATATATATATATATATATATATATATATATATATATATATATATATATATATATATATATATATATATATATATATATATATATATATATATATATATATATATATATATATATATATTGTCACGAAGTGATCAATCTCCTGGTTATTACACAAATAATAATACCAAAAGTTACCTCACATTGACCAGATACTTGAAACCTCATAAAGAGTTACTGAATCCGTAAAGGTATAATGATCCCATAAACTTACTTATCACTTGAGAAAATCAATCTAACTTTATCAAGTTATGGATGAGGCAACAATTATTAAGTTATATCCAGACTAGTGGAATATGGGTTTCACTTCAACCAGCACTGTAACTGTCTCTCTGGTTCTATTTTACCTAGATAAGTCTCAGGTGAACAAACAGATACATCACTCACCTTGTACACATTCATTAATGCCTCTAATTACTGGTGGTCAAAATTAAACGCTATGTTTTTAAAAACTTTGAACAAACAGGTTCATTTCTAAGTTCAAAAGTTATATGTAAAGTTCACAGTCTCAAAAAATTTACCATTAATTGACAACAGTGTAAGATTTAAGTATTTCTTAATCAAGTTTAATTCACAAAACTAATTTATTAAGAAAGCAATTTGGTTAGGTAAGAATCAACTCCAACTATCTTACTATTCCTCATTCTCTCTTTCTCAGATTACGAAAGAATAAGCACAGACACAGTTAATGACTATGGGTTAAGCATATATGATAAACATATAATAGACAGCTGGCTGCTAGCTGTCAACTCATCACAATAATATAAGAGGATTCTTTTTCTTTAGTGCGAGTTACTAGACACCTGTGTCAATATGGGAGCAAGCTCTTACCCTACAAAGGGAAAAACATTCCATAGTATTGTAAGCTTACATGATATATAACTTATCTGCAAGAAAAAGACATTTTAAAAACACATCTTCACAATAAACGACGAATCTGCAAGCAAAACATCAAAATTTCCACAGAGACATATAGACACTTATAAAATGGTTATACATATTATAACATCTTTATATATATATATATATATATATATATATATATATATATATATATATATATATATATATATATATATATATATATATATATATGTGTGTGTGTGTGTGTGTGTGTGTGTGTGTGTGTGATTAGCATTAAGTTGAAGGTAAATATGAGTAATAATAAATTCCTGAAAACTCACAGTCAATGAAAAATAAAACTTGAGTCAATTACTGTGTATGGAGGACTTTGGATTTGCTTAACTATTTAAGATCATGTTTTCAACACCGATTCCGGAGCCCTCATTCAATTCAGGAATTTCCCAGAGATGATTCAAAGCTTAGGTAATGTTTAGGATTGGATCAAAAGAATAGATAGATACTGTCAAGGCGAGTTAATGTTGCAGCAGTTATAATAATAAAAATACTTATTATTATCATTAGGAAGATTTGACTCGAGAAGAGGAAGGGAATTTTTTCTTTTGATAAGAGTAATTTTGAATCTTTATCTGGCAAGAGTAAGAAGTGGCATACTGATAAAATGTCTGTTTTTCTTAACACATTATAGGATACTTGCAATAATTAAATGAATAACCTGTTTGATGTGTAGTTTGCCACGGACGTTGCATTAATGATAGCTATAATTTTTACAGTTATTTTCAGTGGTTAGAAAACTTGGGAATATTAAGAATTGCATGAGCTCTCATATAACCAATTTTGCTGTAATACAGAAGCTTTGATGTTGTATATATATTAGGTGTGAGGGTGAGTGGTTGTTTGAGGAAAACAACCGTTTGTTGTATAGTTGCATCCTTACCCGAGAATGCTTTTCTCTCTGAGAGTTTTCGTCTGTCGCATTCACGGTGATGGAATTAGTCAGGTTCGTAGAAGCAACGAATAAGTATCTCGGCAGCAGAGCAGCAGGAAGTCGGTTTGGATGCCCCAGGTATTACTTACCTGTTGGCTTCGACAGGAGGTGAAGGACCTCCTTTTCTGTTGGTGTGACTTCATCACTGATGGCAACAACCGCAGTTTTCTGAGGATCACCTTTGGGTGATGGCAGCGACAGCAGTTTCCCGAGTATCACCTGGTTGGAGGATGATGGCCACATCGGGAGATTTGAAGCGTCACTGGGTTGATGGACTTAGTACTCAAGGAGGAGAGCGTGGCCAGATCATATTTTTAGTCACTATCACTGCTGGTGGAGCAAATGGCTCTTGTGGAGTTATTTTGCTGAGTTGAGCAAAAGACTCTTATTATATTGTTGAGCAAAAGGCGCTTATTATATTGTTGAGTAAAAGGCTCTTATTATATTGTTGAGTAAAATGCTCTTATTATATTGTTGAGTAAAAGGCTCTTATGATATTGTTGAGCAAAAGGCTCTTATTATATTGTTGAGCAAAAGGCTCTTATTATATTGTTGAGCAAAAGGCTCTTATATTGTTGAGCAAAAGGCTCTCATATATTGTTGAGCAAAAGGCTCTCAAGCCATTGTTGTATTTTATTGAGCGAGTGGCTCGTGTAATTGTGGTTAATGAGCCAGTATGGCTCAGAAAGTGTTTGTAATGATTAATATTTTATTTTTGTATTTGTTTGCTGCTGCTGTTGGATATTTATTTTGGGATTTATTTCATTTTTATATTTGTGTGGTGCTGCTGCTGGACATTATTTAGTGATTTATTTACTGAGAATTGTTGAATTTAAAGTTACGTGTGTGGAACCATGTAATTTGATTGTTGGTTGTAATGTTGGTAGTAACCTTGACTCGTTTGTAAATATGTATAAAAATTTAGGATAATAAATTAGTTTTAAGGTTACTTATGTCGCTTTGTTAAGCTCCTTCCTCCTTTGCTTGTTTGCCCTGCCGCCAGTCATTCCAGTCTCACTCTATTTTGGTAATTAAGATCCTGCAGGACAGAGTATGGTTCATTACATTAGGACAAGAGGATAAGCTGTACTGGTTCCATAACATTGTTGAATATTACTCAGTCAGGGGCTAAGTTATTGCAACTCGAAAGATTTAGCTCGGATGCAGAAACGTTAGGTGGGTGGAAAATGTTCTCAAATCAAATCTGTCTCAGCAGAAGCTACTGGGTCCTGACACTGTTTGGCAGTCATGACTGATACCGTTGAAGAGAACTGGATAGGACATGGTGGCTACCGGTCTCCATAGACCTTGCTTAGGCCTACCCGTCAAAGGCCTCATCTTGCTTGAAGTTGGTTTTAGAGAAGGGCAAAAACAAAGATTCGTGCTTGCTAAGGAAACCAAGTCATGATTTCATCAGGAGCAGTGAAGTTCGATCGAAACCTTCATTCATTAAAAACTAAGAGCTGATTCATTTTTCATCTTTGTTGATGGTAGGTATTGTTCCTCTGGACTGATTTGCAATACGATTTGACATTACTTAAAAATGCTCTACCAACATACTCTTTATTGGCGTATTTTTGTCACCTAACAAATGGAGTCATTGGATCTGCCTTTTGAAGGCAGGTTTGAAATATCTATTTGTTTAATGGAGAGTTTGGGTTATACGGTTCAAGATCATCAAGATTGTTTTGTCAATATTTGAATGATCTGGTTGACAGGAAATTTATTTCATTTTCTACTTGGAATGTACGAATTCTCTGGGAATAGTTAATTGGTGTTTTTCTCTATGTAAATGATAATTACCCGTTCATTTTGTGGATTAAAGCTAACCTATCATTCCACCAATCGTAGGAAGAATTATATAATATGAAATATATGCAAAATGAATGAATTAGTAAAACATTCTGCTGTACTTTTAGATTTTCAAGCGCTATTTATCAAATATTCAGCTAGTGAATAATGTTAAACAATATAGGACATATTAGTATTTGACTACTATAAACCATAAGCGCCCCTTGTAAGCTTTGCAATACCTGACAGGATCAAATTACGATTAGTGAATTTGAACCATAATCCCGATTGGGTGAACGCTTATTACCTTGTCAGTCACCCAGAGCTGTGAATGCTAAACTATTTGAATACGCAGAAAAACCACATTATCTATTCAGACATCCATGATGTAAAAGGTCAGTGGCCTTAATTCCTATGTCCATCACAAGGGCTGTTGCATGAAATAATTGAGTTAAATATGCAACTAATTTAGGCTTAATTATTCACAATGACAAAAAACGGATCGCTCAGAAAAAGCTGTTTGCCAAATATGCAAATGATCTTCAGAAAACAAAAGAGAAAATAAATTGAATCTTACAAATAAAATTATTGCCTCAAAAATACAGATAAAATAATTCCACAAATATACGGTGTCTTAAAATAAATTTTATAGCTAACCTCCAAAAAACTTGCTGCGTTAAAAACAAAAATGAAAACCCACGTTCATAAAAAGAGAGACCTGGTGCCCCCAGACATGAGAAGAGAAATAAGAAGTTTTGGGATACCTGAGACCAAATAAGGTCTGAAAGGGAGCCCGATCCTCTGTTATACAACCCTCGGTGAGAACACACTCGCATTTGCGGGAGGCTGACGGTCGCGTCGCTTTTATTAGTTTGGCGGATTTTGTTGGAGGAGTAATGAGAATGCTGCCTCTAACGTCGTGTCTTCTAACATGAGGTGGCAGTTGCATTATTTATGTTATCTTGTTTTCTAACCTATACCGAAACCTTGTAAAGGATCTGTCCTGTTGAGTTGGTTTTCTAACCTCTGTTAAGAGATATCAATATAAGGCTTCATTATGTTATGAGAAAGTTCTCCTTATAACCTCCAGTGAAAGCTTCAAACACACAGGGTCAGTTGTGTTTGTCCTAGTATTCACTGGGCTAGAAAAAAGATCTTAAAATTCATGTTTTAGCGACGCAAACACCATACTTATTTAGAGAGTTTAAGTCTATATGTGTAATTAGGATATGTAAATTGAGGCTGAAAAGCAAGATAGTTAATCAGAATATACTTGTTAAATTCTCATTTTAAGAAACATTTGAATGATTATTTGTTTACATGTTGAACTGATTAAAACGCACTGACAAAAATACTCATGCTTATGAAGAGAAGAGAGAGAGAGAGAGAGAGAGAGAGAGAGAGAGAGAGAGAGAGAGAGAGAGATTCATTTGCAAACTAAAAAATATATGCTGGCTAGAATGCAAAAAAAAAAAAAAGGAGGAGTTGTGCATTTTAGTATGTACGTACGAATTTTTCTTGCTTGGTTAGAGAGAGAGAGAGAGAGAGAGAGAGAGATTCACCAGGCGCTATTTAGACAAAGGACGCGGCCCCTCCTTCTCGTATGTTAATGAATGAAAGGCGATGAAGACTTTAGCTTTTAAAAGAAAAGTGGGGATTGGGAGCTGGGAGGGTTTTGTAAAATGGATGAATGAGGAAGATAAAGTAACATTTTGTTCTATATCTTTCTCTCCTATATTTCAATCATTATTTTATTACTATTCTAGCTGATTATGCGATTATGCTCTTCTTTACTCTTCATTTAAGGTGCTCCTCTAAATTTTGTTCTAGGACCTTTGCTCTGTCATTTTCGTCATCTTCTACTCCTTTTACCCCCACCCTCTCTTATCTACGCCTCTTCCTATATGGATTTTGTTCTTTCTTTTCGTATTGTAGTGTTATGAACTGTTAACACAGTCGTTTTCTAATTAATTACTCGTTATTGTCGTTCACCATATTTTAAGCATACTTCTCTCTCTCTCTCTCTCTCCCCCCTTTTTTAACATATTTGCACTTTATTTCCAAACGTCATCGCCACCCAATCACCTCGCTTACTCAAGAAAAAATTTTATGACTCGGCGAATGAGGCAAAGACACCGATAAAGGTTATGACAAATATGAGAACTTACAGATGGAGGAGTCTGAGCTGCGCTCATTTCATACTAAAACGAACGAAAGGTTTTCCAGTGAGCCACTTATTGGTCTGAGAAGTTCTTATCATTGAGATTACAATCAAAAGTGATGGGAACAGCAATGACGCTCCTATTTAACCATGAAATGTAATTTTAAAGTTACTCATGTATTTCAGATAGGTAGATGGAAAGTGATTATTATTTGGTTTCTTTATTTCTTCATGTTCATCAGTGGTAGAAAAATATTTCATGTTTGTATCTGTTAAATGTGTAAATGGAATATGGTGTCAATGAACTCCTTTTCGAGCTTGTTTTCTTACGAACATGAGACAGGCAGATGCCGTGTGATCATTTACAGGCTAATAATAAAATTTTATTGATAATAAATTTGATTGATTTGTAATTCATTCGTTCTAAATGTAGACAGTGGTGTTACTACCACGTTCATGAAAGAGGATGAGTTGCAGCAACCTGCACGGTTACGAGCAGCGTTGGAGGGGAGAGGCTGCTAGTGTGCGATCACTCATTAAGGAAGTCATTTTTTCCACAAGAACCTATTCTCGTCGGTGCAAAAGCTGCAATGAATATTCAAGCGAGCAGGCTAACAAGAGAAAGATCGCAATATAGTTCAAGCAACACACCAACAACCAGATGCTGTTCAGACAAGAGGAGAGTAAGATAGAGGAAAGGACAGACAGAAATGAAGGAAAGCTTACGAAACTGACTTTTCACACCGCAAATTAAGTTGAGGATGTTTATAAGACTGAAAGCGCATGGAAATGAGAGAAAAAAGACAACTTTTAAATTGAATAAAATGTCAGTTTTAATTCACTATCATAAAGGAGTTTCAGAAACAAACAAAGCGTATATACCATATATACGCTTTGTTTCTGAAGCTCCTTTGTGATTGTGAATCAGTACATAGACATTTTATTTAATTGAAAAAAAATTTTTCTCTCAATTTTCAGTCTGAAAAGTCAGTTTCTTAAGCTTTCTCTAATGTATATTGTTGAGATGTGTAATCACAAAGAAATCAAAATAAAAAAGAAAGGCGAAAATGAAAAACATGAGGGTAGGCAACAATATCGCCATGGATTCTAATCTGACCTAAACTGCATAGGACGTCGTTTCCTACCTGGGACACATTCGGTGTCGACTTAGGTCTTTGCTGCAATCGTCATCTGTATCATCCTGTCACCCAGATGCCTCGGAACCTTCGTGATCATGATAGAATGTGATCTGTGATACCGAAGAAATATCTCATGGAGAACTTTTTGAACTATTTTTCGTATTATAGCTTTTCAAGAATGGGTGGTTATGTTGCTATCTTTCAGAGAAGAATGATTGATATTGAAAGTGAATATTTTTTTTATTCATAACCGAGGCCCCTGAAAGTGGTCACTCACAGCTGTGGGACACATGCGAATAAGCCCTTATTTGTAGATATGCATGTCTGCAAATTGTCCCTACTAAAAAACAAGTGTTATATTTTATGACAAATCGTGCCCTGTGGAAGAGAATGGAGAGTAGTATCTATTGTCAGAGAAACAGAATAGGTAAATGAGTATGTACTGTATTTTTGAAGTGATGGTGGTCACGATTTACCTTTCATATCCAAAGGGAAAATTTTTCCCCGGTAGGATAAGAACGCCGGCAGGCATAAAAGCAAATGGCTGGATATCAGCTTTGTCACTATGCCATGAATCATAGCTTTTCAGTGTGACAAACTGTAGATTAAAACGCTTTCAACCTCATCTTTTTGCCACCTAGGTCAACAAATGAGCAGAGGGGTGAGAAGAGATTAACCATATGATTAATTAAAAGTGTCCACAAAGCTGCAGACATAACAAACTTGCCAGACAGATATGCCAAGAAAGGAGAGAAGAAAATGAAAATGGTCAGCAGACTCGATAATAACAGGCCTTTTCACCATCTTTCTTTTTCTTCCATCCCAACTAGACCCCGCGTTACATAACACGATGGCTTGAGAAGTTTCTTCCCTGAAAGAAAAGGGGAAAGAGGAACTCCTATGGGGTGGGGAGATA
>NC_089748.1:3797735-3810235 GCF_040412425.1 Macrobrachium rosenbergii | reverse complement strand
TCAGTTGTTTCTTTTTGTTGGAAGGAAAAATTCGCACTTCTCCCGTTCTTTTTTCCTTTTAATCTTCTTTTCAGTGTAGGGGGGGAATGTTTCTTTCAAAATGTATTGCATATGTTGATAATTATGTTTTAGATAATATGTATGTTGTGGCTATTAACATTCTGCTGCTCTGCAATACTTATATATTTATATACATAACACACACACGCATATATATATATATATATATATATATATATATATATATATATATGTTTTTATTCATAAATTAATATCTTATATATATATATATGTATATATATATATATATATATATATATATATATATATATATATATATATATATATATATATATATATATTTTATTCATAAATTAATATCTTGCATATATATATCTCTCTCTCTATATCTCTCTCTCTCTCTCTCTCTCTCTCTCATATATATATATATATATATATATATATATATATATATATATATATATATATATATATATATATATATATATATATATATATATATATATATATATATATGTGTGTATATGTGTGTGTGTGTGTGTGTGTGTGTGTGTGTGTATGTGTGTGGGTGTCTGTGGAGCCTGTACATATTTTTGGATACCTGTACATATACATTAAAGTTTGTATGTACAGTTTCCATCATAAAGGCGTCCCCAGAGGAGAAGGTCATATTTTTTTCTATTCATCTTTAAATGTTCCTTGAAATTCTTGTGTGAAATTTCTGGGGCTAAACGAGGTTTAGTTACGCTTGATATTTGTTTGCCAGTGAAGTCCTCTCATTCTTAAATTTTAGCATGTACTATTACATCTACCAGAAACCAGTCATTTTTGAGGTATGCATAACTTGTGGCTCAAGATAAATAAATGTCTTGTACACAATCCTGCGATCTCCGTGGTTTATCTTTCCATTTGCAGATGGAAGTCGAGGCAAATGATGTGCACAAATATTAATATCATTCGGTTATTATATCATACTGTTGTTTGCATAAAGGCCTTGGGTTCATGTATTTATAGTCCTTCCAATGCTCAAATTAATAAGTAAATACAAGGGGTACCTAAGCAGACCATCAAACTTACTTGAAAATTAAATAGTTTTAAATAACTATTTGCATTTTCTCTACAAATTTAACTAATGTTCTGGTTTAGCACCCTAATTTTGCAGTGTTTAACCTGTTGCCTACAAATAAGTTTCCGTCGTCAATGAAGTTATCCACTTAAAAATTTTGCATCTCTGTCAAAAAATGTACTTGACTGAACATTTCTACTGTGTTGGCAATTGCACTTAAACAGAATGCCACTGTGACCCGAAGGATAGCTAGACCCACTACTTTAAAAAGATATGGGTATCTTGTTATAACACTGGGTGCACAAGACCATCTTTGGGAGACGAAGTAAAAACCCTATATGTTTCTAAGTAGCTCGTCTTCGTTGCATTCTTTGCTAATGAAGACAAACTTTCTCCATCAACCGTGTTCAAACCAGTTTTATTTCACGAGGATGAATGTACGGACAATTTGTTGAAGATACTATTAATGACAAGCAATAGAAAAGCGTATACAAAATTCTACTTTCCTTAGAGTAAAGAGGATGTATCTATTTTTCTGGGACGATGATGAGCTGGATTGAGTGCTAGTATTTCATTTGGAAGGTGAAGTTACGCCAGGTGGCCTGCGTCATCGTAAAAGTGCCACAGTATTGTGTGTTCACTATTGGAAGGCATTATTTAACGAAGATTTGATCGCACACATCAAACGTAAGTACAAGTAGGTTCTCAGAAGGCTGTCAAGTTGCGACAATGCGCGGCCATTTGGAAAGGAAGTCTCAGCAGAATGTCTGCCACCTTAATCAGGCACGAGGTTGTCTGAAACTCTCGAATTTAATGATCATTCCGGATCTTGCAGGAAGATTTGAAATCCACCTGTCTTGCAATTGGTAGCGACAGGTCAAAGATGTGTATCCTGGCTGCCACAGTGTGTTGAAAAAATTGCACGGGTCATCTCACCTGCAGGGACCCAACTATTCTTTTCAGCGTTTTCTTATCTTTACACTCTCTCCTCGTCTTCTGCGTCCGCACATTTCACTATCCGGTAGGCAAGAGAAGTAACAGGCAATTTCGCTATGCAAAGGTCGTTGTCAAAGATCTTTGAAGTGAGTAGTTAGGAGACCCTCAGACTTCCGTCTTTCAATCGTTGAAAAATCTACCTAGCTTCTCCATGTGTTAAATTTACAATTTGACATCATGTTAATTCATTGGTTGCTGTGAAAATAAACATTACAAACTTAAATATAATATAGTGGAATGCTAATCTATCGCACTTACACAGCTTGCTAAGAGTATTTAATAGTAACAGTAATGTTCAAACTACTATATGTATGGAAGGAAGGATAAATGAATTTGGTTCGTTCTAAAATTAAAAGCAGCACATGAAACACACACACACACACACACACACACACACACACACACACACATACATATATACATATATATATATATATATATATATATATATATATATATATATATATATATATATATATATATACATGAATGAATTTTATCACATCACCGTGATTCAAATACAAGCATTAAGCTGCAAACGTCCTTTAATATCCAATTCACTCTACCTCGGGAATTTTAAACACACTGCCAACAAGTGAGGTATAAGTTGATACCGACTCTCACCTACAAATCCCCGTCGAACTCAGGTATTTGTACTTACCCACCTCTGCCATGCTAACCATGTAGTGCGTTTGTCGCATGCAGCATATTATATATGTATATATATATATATATATATATATATATATATATATATATATATATATATATATATATATATATTTATATATATATATATATATATATATATATATATATATATATATATATATATATATATATATATATATATATATATATATATATATATATATATATATATATATATATATATATATATATATATATATATATATATATATATATATATATATATATGTGTGTGTGTGTGTGTGTGTGTGTGTGTGTGTATTAACTTCTACCTTTGTTCCTTCCCCCCACCTTCCCTTATGAAGATTGGAGCCAGAAGGTTACTGGAGTAGTGAGCACTAGTCTGGAAAGGAACTCGGCCCCAGCAGTTGTGAGCCTGAGTGCTATGCCACCCTGCCATGGAGACCAGTGCCCTGGCTCTAGCTCACACGGACGGTAGGAGTGTTTCAGAAGACTATCATACACGGGCTTGGTAAGAATTCGGAACCCAGACTGTTACAAATCTTCAGGGATACCAATGAGCTACTACAACATAAACACACATACTCACACAAATATATGTATATACATACATACATACATACATACATACATATATATATATATATATATATATATATATATATATATATATATATATATATATATATATATATATATATATATATATATATATATATATATATATGTATGTATGTATATGATTATATATGTATATACATACATATATATGTATGTATGTATATATAATTATATATCCATATATATATATATATATATATATATATATATATATATATATATATATATATATATATATATATATATATATGTATGTATGTATGTATGTATGTATGTATGTATGTATGTATAT
Source organism: Macrobrachium rosenbergii (assembly GCF_040412425.1). Lineage (NCBI taxonomy): Eukaryota > Metazoa > Arthropoda > Malacostraca > Decapoda > Palaemonidae > Macrobrachium > Macrobrachium rosenbergii. Next base: position 3,806,567 of record NC_089748.1, on the reverse strand, counting down.
ATACACACATACATTAGATCCAGATACTATATTAGATCCTGATTCCAAGAAGAATTTAAATGAAATGCTGATGGCTATTCTTATAAAATTTTCATTTCACTCTGGCTATGTTAAGAAAATTCTGGGTAATCTTGATAGCTCGGTTGGAGAAGAGCCTGATGATTTCTTCCCTTTGTTTTAGAAAAAAAGTTTCAGTGTGGTGTCTCTCAAGATTAGTAGATTCTATAGATTTTTATGTAGACGTGGTATTTTTGCGGATGAGTGCAAGCTTAGTTAGTGTGCCTGTTCCAAAGAGTGGCAAATCTACAGACTGCAGAAACTACAAGCCAATTTTTATTCTCCTTGTGCTCTCCAAAGTTGCTGAATAACATATTTTTAAGCCACTATATAAGCATGTGGAATCTAAATGATGCATATAGGGAACAATTAGACTTGACATGCCATTTGCAAGGGAACCTTGATAAGGGTTTTGAGTGCAGAGTAATTCAAATAGATTTTAGTGCTGCTTGCGACTTAGTAAATCACAAGGCGCTTATTTATTAACTTCAGAATCTTGGAATGGGTGGATATGTTTTAGGATTACTTCAAGATTTCCTTACAGGTAGGCAGCAGTGAGTTGCTGTGGACGGGATCTTTAGTGAACCAAGACCTATTGTGCCTGGAGTTCCACAGGGTAGTGTTCTTGGTCCATTGTTCTTTTTAGTGTATAAAAGTGATATGGTTGTTGTCCTGTAAAACAAGATTGTTCAGTATGCCGATGAAGCAACACTAATGGGTGTAGTAAAGTCCCCACTTATGAGAAATGAAGCTGCCCTCAGCCTCAATCGGTGTAGTCGGTGGGGTATAAGGCTGAACTCCAGTAAAACGAAAACACTATTAATTAGTAGATCTTGTACATATTTTCTGCCCCATCCTCCTCTTCAGATGGATGGGACTTTGCTGAGTGAGTCTGAAGCTTAAACTATTCTATTTGTAACTTTTGATCGCATCTTACTTTTGAGAAACATCTGATGAAAGTTTCAGCAAATGCCGCACGAAAGTTAGTTATTGTTCGTACGGCCTCATATATTTATAACAGTGATAAAATTACTGTAACCTGTTTCAGGTAATGTGTGCTTCCTTTACTAGAATAGTGTTCTCCGGTTTGGATGCCTGCTTCTGCCTGAGATTTATCTCTTTTAGATAGAGTTGTTCTTGGTGATAGGTTTCTGTTTCCTAATATTAGCAGTTATGACTTGGACCATCGACGGATGGTCTCTTGCTTGTCACTTTTTCATAAGTTGTATTTTATCAGAGATCTTTCACATTCGCAATTGATCCCTGATCCCCTTTTCCTACTAATAGTAAACAGATTCTCTGAACAGCAGCACTAATATGCAGTAAATGTGTCTCACTCTCGAACCTCTTACTTCCAAAGGTACTTCTTTCCTTACACTGTTGGACTGTGGAACAGCTTCCCAGTGGATGTCGTGCAATTGGAACTTCAGAAGTTCAAGCTAAGATGCAATGAATTACTACCCTTCTACAATTAAACTTGCATTTTGATATTTTACTTACATTCTTATTTCTTTATTAATTTGTTAATTTACCTGTTTTCTATTCTAATAACTGATCTCTTCTTTCTGTATTTCCCATTGCCTTCTGTTACTTCTTTCGAATGAGCACCATATTCTTTGGAAGCTTGAATTTCAAGTCGATGGCCCATGTTGGCTTATGCCATATGAACAGGGTTCATCTTATGAATAATATATATATATATATATATATATATATATATATATATATATATATATATATATATATATATATATATATATATATATATATATAAATAATTACAGATCAATAATATGTACATGGTTTAATTACTAGCTGGAACCACAGGAAACATTTGAAAGGAAGTAACAGATCCCAGGTACTTGAGTTTATTTTTTACATCTACGGGGAACAAAGTGACATAAAATATATGATAAGTAAGCAGAAGTACAAATTATGATACGGAATAGAAAGTTCCCTTGGCATATTTTAAGCCTTGTCTATAAAAATCTTTGGATACTGAAGCTTTTCACCAATGTCACAAATTTTTTCAGTGTCTTCATCTAAATACCCAAGACCAAATTCTTCAATCTCCATAAACAAAAACAAAAAACAATTATAATTTAGCTTGATTATGATATTCCTCGTAATAATAAATGTAGATTTTTCATATAAAATAAATCTGAAATTATGTTTATGCCTATAGAAGTCTATGCGTAGAAATGGCAAAATCGAATTGCTTTCCTCTTCAACTATAAATGTAATAGAGTCAACTATTCCATTCAGTTGATCTCAAAATTACCAGATAATGAAAATAAATAGTAAAATACAAAAAACAGCGTAATAATCCAGTTTCAAAAACTCTACGTAGAAATCACTAAACACTGAAGAGAGTGATTCCCCTTCGCCGTGCTCAATTTTTGTAAACGATATCTATCATTAACTATAAATTTTACTGTGCTCAGTGCAAAGTCTAATCAAGTATTTGAAGGTTAAGCAGTTTTCATAATAATCATGTTGAGCAATCATTCCCTTGAACTTTTGTAAATTACGATACAACATCAAAGCTAACAATTTTAAACTCAAATTTTACATTAATACTGGTTAGGTAATCTTCAGAATCAACGTTATTCTTTATACCAGACCGTGAATATTGTACCGACAATTAGTATAAAAATTTAAACTTGCCACTTTGACAACTTATAAGACACTGAACATAATGAACGTTGTAATAGGTCTAATGGGCTTATTTGGCTGAGGGTCTTAACAAGGCCATGTACAAAAGGCAAATTAGCATACTGACAACGTATTGTGTTAGAAAGCTGTTAATTTTCTCTTCAAAATACTTTTAAGTTTTTTTTTAATTAAATCTGTTGTTCACTGATCATAAAAAGCTAATTATTTTGCTCTTTGAATTAATAGGGTCATTTAAAAAATTCATATTTTATTTTTGTAGTCCTCTTATTCATTGTTACAATGATATTTGATTTGTTGCTTTTGTGATATGCAATATTGCCTCAATTTTAAGATATTTATAAGCTTTCACAAAATGAAGATGAACACTAGAGTTAAAGAACTTGGACAAGAATCCTTAAACAATCTCTTTACGGATATTAAGATCGACTTTCATATTTCTATAAACTGCCAAACGATTTCACTACTTCTACAGAACTGATATTTTCTAGTAAAACAGAAAGCCAATTTATATCACAAAGCACATTTAGAAAGTCATTTAATAATCGGTCTGACTAATTTAATCCCAAAATTACCATTGGAATTACGAGTACACACACTGAGTCTAATAAGACGTTTTAATTTCTCATTGAATTTTCTTTCATAATTATTGCGCACCATCTCAGAGCCCCGCAGCAATGGTCGAGAAGAATAGCCGTCCACTCAAACGGTGTTGCTTGATGAAACGCTCGGCTATTAAGCTCAAGAATTTGAATTTTCTGCCACGTCTTTTTAGTTTTCTGTAAAAGAAAACTATCGTGATGGCTTTGTCTGTCCGTTCGCACTTTTTCTGTCCGCCCTCAGATCTTAAAATCTACTGAGGCTAGAGGGCTGCAAATTGGTATGCTGATCATCCACTCTCCAAATCATCAAACATACCAAACTGCATCCCTCTAGCTTCAGTCATTTTGATTTTATTTAAGTTGAAAGTTAGTCATACTCGTACTTCTGGGACCGATATAGGTACCAACAACACAGGCCACCACCGGACCGTGGCTGAGTTTCATGGGCCGCAGCTGAGAATTTTATGAACCGTGGCTGAGTTTCATGGGCCACGGCTAAGAATTTCATGGGCCGTGGCTGAGGCAACCACCAGACCGTGGCTGATTTTCATGGGCCGCAGCTAAGAGTTTCATGGGCCGTGGCTGGGACCACCACAGGAATTTGGCTGAGTTTCATGGGAAGCGGCTGAAAGTTTCATACAGCACTATACGTTGTACAGAAAAGAAACTTCGACGCCATTTTTTTTTTCAATTAATGCAGTCACTCGAGTATTAATATTCTGCGAAGAGACATTAGATGATGTCGAAACCAGTGATCTTAGAGGTCATGATTTAGTGGAACTGAGCGCCCCGAGTCACTGGGAAAAATAAATGTCAGCACCCAAACCGTTATTACAAAAATCACTCTTAGGAATCCCCAAACAAAATGGTAAAATGGACTTGAGCAGCTTCTTCTGTTTAAAGTTTACTTACTCCCTCCCTGTCCTTGCTTAAAAATAACACGTAATCGGCCCATATTCTTTTTAAGTTATCGTGTATGGTTTTAAATGTAGTACATGGAATTCTCTTAACTATTACAAAATTGCTTAATGTCTTTCTCTAGGAATAAAGAGTAATTCAGAATTCTCTCTCTCTCTCTCTCTCTCTCTCTCTCTGAAAGACATCTCCACTGGGGTGTCGCTTTTCAGATGAAGAAATAGTTCACAGTTGTCCTCCTCTCCCACATCGGGTTCAATTTATCGTTAATCACTATTAATCACCTCGTTGATTGCCTTTGAGACGTTTATTACAACTTTGCAGGTCATTCGGCTTACGGGGGCATTGCCTTTCTCACTTCACGTCCTCCTCCTAGTCCTCCTCCTCCTCCTCTTCTTCTTCTTCTTCTTTTTCTTCCTCGTCCCCCTCCTGGTCAGGGAAAAGGACATTCCTTGTCAACAACTTGGTTTTAATCCATATTCTTTCCAGAGGGGAATTCGAGGGAAGTGGAATAATATCGGATGTTGAGGGCAAGAAGGTATTGCAGATTCCGAAATAGATAATGACAGGCATAATGGAAATAAGGGATAGAAGAGAAATGGCGGGAGCAAAAATAAAAGTTGGTTATTTGTTTCGTCCTTTGGAAAAGCAAAGGAAAAGAGACAATGATGGTGATGAAAACTTTGGTAAGAATTGGTCTTATCTGTTTGAAATACTTACGGTCAAAATTACAATCGTTTATTTCTGTTATAGAATAGGTTATTCTTGAATATTATAATACAGTAGCTTTCGAAACTTTCGATGACTGATGATTAACACTACAAATATATTGAGTTATTATACTGTGGTGTATAAGTATCATTTAATACTCGCAATGAAGAAGTGAAGTAAAAACGAAAAGAAATAACAAATATAAGCAAATATATAAATAGAAAATAAATGGTGATATTGAATACGATCGATGATTATTAAAATATGGAAAAATTTGAGGGATACGTAGAAAAGAAGAAATAAGATAGAATGGAAAAAACGTTGTCAAAACGATGATGATGATGATGATGATGATAGTGGCGATCACGAGGAAGATGTTGGTTCAGAATGAAATAAAAAAGTAAGCAAAAGCGAAGACATAAAAAAATGATAACGTTGGAGATGAAGACAAGAGAGAAAGTAAATAAGAAAGAAGTGAAAAGGTACTCTGGAAATGAATAAATGTACTGCTAGTGGTGAGGATCGCGGTGAAGGAGTCGCAGACGGAGAAAAAGATGCAAAAGGGAGTTGAATAAAAGAACCTCAGAAAACTGGATACGTATGACGAAGGGACAAAAGTTGCTGACAAAAACGAACATTAAATACAAAGGAGAATAAGGAAGAAAAACAATGATGGGACAATGAGCACTGGGGGAAAAAATCAACTGCCAGAAGGAAATTATAATTATGTATGGACTGGTGAAGGCAAAGAGGCAAAGAAAATAAAATGAAGAAGCCGGTGGCGGGGGAACAGGAATAGCAGCATAAGAACAAAATCAAGAGAACAGTTCGTAATAGGAATTTACCTAATGAACCGGGAAGAAGGCAAGAGAGCTTAATAAAGAAAAAATACAGACGAAGAATAAGAGTAAAATAACAGAAAAAGGGTAATGGAAACAGTAGAAACTGTTATGGTTAAACAAATCCCAAGATTAATAAAAAGGATAGGAATAATAGAATTTAAAAGACGAGACTTAACGCAGGAAAAGCTTTTTTCCCGACCTCTTGTAAAGAGGCAGCATTCGCTGCCGTCAAAGGCTTTGGCCCTGATTCATCGACACCACTCAACAGGTTGCAGGATGCAGAGACTCACGCCATACGGGGGGAGGAAAGTGTTTTTTTTTTCTTTCTTTTTTTTTACTTCCTCATACAGTCCCCCACAGGGAGCTTTGTAAGTAACTTCTTAACATAGTAATTTGGATTATAACTTTAGAAAAAAAGTTTATATTACCAGTCTTCATTTCTTTCATTTCCTACAATATTTTATTTTGTTTGTCTCTCGGCTTTTCTACAAGAAAACTTACATAAGTTATCTGTTTCTTGCATTTCATTGAAGAAAAAATATAACTTTTTAATCTTAAAACGTGCATTGTTGAATTTATCTTCTGCTCTTTTTCATTCAGCTCCCCTGAGCTGAAGGCTGAACTCAGCTATTCTGATCAAAGTTTGTCCGGAAAGTGTTTGCATGTATGTGTATTTATGTCCGGCGTAAAAGTTTAACATTATCGATTTCTGCAGAACCAACGAATCGATTTCAGTCGAAGTTGGCATAAAACATTCCTGAGGGATTCAAAAGTTTTCGAACTGGACAGGGGCAACGTTCCCTTTCAAGGGGAGCTATTTAAGAAATAATGACAATAGGGACCGGTTCTTTATCAGTCTTCACCTCAAGAAATCCACGGCCAGAAATGACGTTACTCGTGAGCTTTTTTATGTTGAGTAGCTTCAAGATTGTTCAATCCTGTGGCCCCTGGTCCAAGATGGACCCCAACTGAAGTCAAAATATGGGTCCAAAGTCTTACACAGTGTAGGAAAAGAATTTAAAATTTTCTGAGGAACAAGCAGGTTACAGGTCGTCAAACTACATTGCATTCATCCCCAAGTTCTGTAAGTTCAACTATGTTCGGACCACTACACTGTGAACGAGGGTTGAGGCAAAATCTGGCTCTAAAGTTTAATGTAGGAATATATGAGAAAAAAGCTAAGTCATATGCTTGCAGTGTAGTAAGGTGAAAAGTCTGGGACTCTCGTCTTTGTTTACCTTGGTATTTTCTGCTTCCAAATTTTCCTCTTCTCTCAACTTTTATTTAGACATTTTTCTCTTTTTTTCGGAAAAGACGTTAATTTATCTCATATTTTTTCTTCTTATTCACAAGTACAAGTTCATTTAATTTGCCCTTGTACTCTTTTTCCCGTTACAACAACTTTAGTTGTCTTCTATTCTTAGTCAATTCAATAATGCTTAATTAGAATTCTGATTTTCCTATATACTGTAGTACGTTATCTCGGTAACTAAGTTGCTTTCTTTTGCCTGTTATTTCTTGTATTCTCTATATTACTTCCTCTTAGGCCATATCCTCTTGATCACTTGCATTTTTCTTGTGCGTCTTCATTATTTATGCATTTCTTCATTCTCAATCTCTGTTCATCTCTTCTCTAATGATTTCATGACGATGTCTGATAATTTACGTGATGCTCAATATGACGGATAGTGTTGCATCAAAAGGAAAAGTGTCATGATGTGTAGCTCACTCTCTTCTTCGTAATCTTCGTAAGCGAACTGGCTTTCTCCTGTATCGTTATGCTTGCATTTTTAAAAACTGTTGATACTATTTGTCGTCATCAAAATAGGCTCTTTAATCTTGAATACATCCTTGAACTTTGTTGGTTTGGTCTTCAATGTTCATCTTTACTCCAGCAAAAGAAAGCAACTCCGATGATGATAATAATCATAAGAATTATTATCATTATTACTGTTTTTGATGTTGCTCTCATCATCATTATACATCATAATTTTATCAGTGGTTATTGTAATTCTTTCTATCTAATCATTTATATAGTTTTGAAATTCAACTAGGCAATGCCCAATATATTACATTTACGACTTTCAGATAAAATAAAGAGAACGAGAAGGCGTCGGGGTTTATCATTTTATGGGTTTAAAGTGAGACATTGATTTACAACTAGTGCCCATAAAAGCTGCGAAGGGGAGAGGTTGCGCATCTGCCGCGTACATTTCGAAATTCGGTCGCCAGAGGTCAATATCCCCCCCCCCAACCCCCCACGGCCCCAGTGCCCTTTCGCAACTGTCATCCACGGTAGGTCACTCTTTAAGAGTTCTTCTCCCCGCGTTAACGAGGCAATGTGATCTCGTTATTCTTCACGCTACTTAATGATATGCCATGGTTCTAGTTAAAGGAATGGTGATTACCCGTATGCCTTCGTTGGCTTCCAATGGCCTTACCACTTTCTTCCTTTTAAAGCGAAGGACTCAGATGCTCCACTCCTATACTAGCAAAGCAAAACTATAAGTGCAAAGGTTTAGCGGAGTCTCTGGTGAAATCAGTGTAAAAAGCATTTTTCCTTTATCACATTTTAAGTGGTTTTTAGACTGCGTGTTCAGGGCATTAGTAGCACGTTATAATTTAAGTACTTTTCCATTGTTCTAATATTTCCATGAAGAAGCCCTGTTCTTTTTTACACTTCACACCATAAGTAAGCTAAAGGTAACTGTACGTAAAATATTGTAATGAAGGAAAAGTTCAAGTAAAAGTCTTCAGAAGATTTCATGTGGAGCATAAGTATATTGGTATTTATGATTACTAAGCATTCTTCATTGCTACTACGGCCACGATTACTAATATATGGTACGGTATTTCATACTTTAAGAAAACTGCAATGAATTACCCTAGTTTTTCAGTTAAAATAAAGCGATAAATCAGAGGTCTTTGAATACTTGAACCATAATTGTGTATGGAGCCCTTGAGTTTCAAATGTAAAGGAAAAGGAATTTAAACATGTTGATGAGAATTATTTTGGAAATCCATTTAATGCA